>NC_057803.1:102812798-103112798 GCF_018294505.1 Triticum aestivum
TGAAAAGGTGCAAAACCTCTAGTATATATAGCTTGGGAGGAGAGGAGGAGGAGGCACACAAGGGGGAAGTCACCCCCTTGCGCAGGCCATTGGGAGGGGGAATTCCTCCCCAATTCGACCACCATCCGTCCTTTCCAATAGGAGAAGGGGGCTGCCTTCCACCATTTGGCTTTTTAAGGCCCGTTGATATTAAATTAAATATAAATGGCATCTAACAATTACTAGAGCATATTATATATAATTTAACAACTCTGAAAACATTTTTCACCTATATATAAATTATTGCTAATATCCGGTATTTCCTGATACTCTTCGAAACCCTTCCGGTGACCCCGAAACGCTTCCGAATCCTCTCGAAACTATTTTGAATATTTATGAAACAATTCCACAAATAAATTCTCAATACTCCCGTTGCACTAACACTCAACAGATCGTGAAACGCTTGTGACCCCGTAGGTTTCGTAACTCATAGACATGAACGAAGACCCCTTCGTCCAATGACCTATAGCGGAACCGTGGACGTCCATATCGATCGCTATGAGCACACAGATGATATTCGAGTGAACCATTGGTTATCATGTGATGTTCCCTTTGCTTAGCGATATTTTACACATTGTTGAGGAAATCGTTAACTGGTAACTTCTCGGTTGGCTGGCGAGTAGGGGATTAATAGGCTAATCGGCAAGTTAATTGGCCATTTAATCAATTAATCGAACGATTTATCAGTTTATCGGCTACTCGGTGACCCTATGAGTAGGGATTAATCGGCAAGTTAACTCGTTAATCGGCATCACCGTGATGTAGTCACCTGTGTCTGGCCAGACGATGATGGATGTTGCCAGAATAACTTTTCATCGTCGGAGGAGCAAATTCCACTCTCGAGCTATCTAGTCCCTTGCCAAACTTCCCGATGAGCCTGTAAGTTGTCGTTATGATCACCGTGTTATAGGTGACATTTGAGCAACCCCAAAGTCCATCGTCTAGTAAGAAGTGACTACGATATTCTCATGTTCTAAGGAGCAAAATCACACGTTAACACTCCCTGCTATTACAATTGATTAAGACGATATAAACTCAATTCATAGCAGACAAGTTTGAGTCGATTCAATATGATCGTTCGTCCAGTGTCATCATCTCAATGTTGTTTTAGAATCATCGTTTACACTCAACGATATCCTAAGATTCAAAAAACCTGGTCACCAACAAAACTTGAGCTAGTCCTAGAGGCAAGACTAGGAACCTTTCATTTAATCATTTATCATTTCACATGTGCATATGAGTTTTCCACTGAATCACATATCCTAAAATCATAGTAGTTATGGCATAGAATATAAATTCTTTAATTATGAATACGGAAATATAATAATACAAATATTATTGTCTCTAGGGAATATTTCCAACACCATCGTCGCGGGAGAAGGGAGGAGTTGGGGGATCCCTCACTGGCGAGGGCTGGCCACCTCATCTCTCCCATGGGACGCATGTTGGGGAACGTAGTAATTTCAAAAACAATCCTACGCACACATAGGATCATGGTGATGCATAGCAACAAGAGGGGAGAGTGTGTCCATGCACCCTCGTAGACTGAATGCGGAAGCGTTAGCACAACGCGGTTGATGTAGTCGTACGTCTTCACGATACGATCGATCCAAATACCGAGCGCACGACACCTCCGAGTTCTGCACACGTTCAACTCAATGACGTCCCGCGAGCTCCGATCTAGCAAAGCTTCACAGGAGAGTTTCCTCATCACGATGGCGTGGTGACGATGATGATGATGCTACCGATGCAGGGCTTTGCCTAAGCACCGCTACGATATGATCGAGGTGGATTATGGTGGAGGGGGGCACCGCACACGGCTAAGAGATCAATGATCAATTGTTGTCTCTATGGGGTGCCCCTGCCCCCATATATAAAGGAGCAAGGGGAGGAGGCGGCTGGCCAGGGAGAGGCGCGCCAAGAGGGGGAGTCCTACTCCTACTAGGAGTAGGACTCCTCCTTTTCCTAGTAGGAGTAGGAGCGGGGGAAGGAAAGGGAGAGGAGGAGAAGGAAAGAGGGGGCCAGCCCCCTTTGCCCTAAACCAATTCGGTTTGGGCCTTGGGGGGGCGGCGCCCCACACTCCCCTTGCTGCCCTCTATTTCCACTAGGGCCCATGTAGGCCCATTAAGCCCCCCGAGGGGTTCCGGTAACCCCCCGGTACTTTGGTATATGTCCGAAACCTTTCGGAACCTTTCCAGTATCCGAACATAGTCGTCCAATATATCGATCTTTATGTCTCGACCATTTCGAGACTCCTCATCATGTCCGTGATCATATCCGGGACTCCGAGCTACCTTCGGTACATCAAAACACAAAAACTCATAATGCTGATCGTCACCGAACTTTAAGCGTGCGGACCCTACGGGTTCGAGAACTATGTAGACATGACCGAGACACGTCCCCGGTCAATAACCAATAGCGGAACCTGGATGGTCATATTGGCTCCCACATATTCTACGAAGATCTTTATCGGTCAAACCGCATAACAACATACGTTGTTCCCTTTGTCATCGGTATGTTACTTGCCGAGATTTGATCATCGGTATCTCAATACCTAGTTCAATCTCATTACCGGCAAGTCTCTTTACTCTTTCCGTAATACATCATCCCGCAACTAACTCATTAGTTACAATGCTTGCAAGGCTTATAGTGATGTGCATTACCAAGTGGGCCCAGAGATACCTCTCCGACAATCGAAGTGACAAATCCTAATCTCGAAATACGCCAACTCAACAAGTACCTTCGGAGACACCTGTACAACATCTTTATAATCACCCAGTTACGTTGTGACGTTTGGTAGCACACAAAGTGTTCCTCCGGTATTCGGGAGTTGCATAATCTCATAGTCATAGGAACATGTATACGTCATGAAGAAAGCAATAGCCACATACTAAACGATCAAGTGCTAAGTTAACGGAATGGGTCAAGTCAATCACATCATTCTCTAATGATGTGATCTCGTTAATCAAATGACAACTCATGTCTATGGCTAGGAAACTTAACCATCTTTGATTCAACGAGCTAGTCAAGTAGAGGCATACTAGTGACACTCTTTTTGTCTATGTATTCACACATGTATCAAGTTTCCGGTTAATACAATTCTAGCATGAATAATAAACATTTATCAGGAAATAAGGAAATAAATAATAATTATATTATTGCCTCTAGGGCATATTTCCTTCAGTCTCCCACTTGCACTAGAGTCAATAATCTAGTTCACATCGCCATGTGATTTAACACCAATAGTTCACATCACCATGTGATTAAAACCCATAGTTCACATCGTCATGTGACCAACACCCAAAGGGTTTACTAGAGTCAATAATATAGCTCACATCGCTATGTGATTAACACCCAAAGAGTACTAAGGTGTGATGATGTTTTGCTTGTGAGAGAAGTTTAGTTAACGGGTCTGCCACATTCAGATCCATATGTATTTTGCAAATTTCTATGTCAACAATGCTCTGCATGGAGCTACTCTAGCTAATTGCTCCCACTTTCAATATGTATCCAGAAGGAGACTTAGAATCATCTAGATCAGTGTCAAGACTTGCATCGATGTAACCCTTTACGATGAACCTTTTGTCACCTCCATAATCGAGAAACATATCCTTATTCCACTAAGGATAATTTTGACCGTTGTCCAGTGATCTACTCCTATATCACTATTGTACTCCCTTGCTAAACTCAGTGTAGGGTATACAATAGATCTGGTACACAACATGGCATACTTTATAGAACCTATGGCTGAGGCATAGGGAATGACTTTCATTCTCTTTCTATCTTCTGTCGTGGTCGGGTTTTGAGTCTTACTCAATTTCACACCTTGTAATACAGGCAAGAACTCTTTCTTTGACTGTTCCATTTTGAACTACTTCAAAATCTTGTCAAGGTATGTACTCATTGAAAAAACTTATCAAGCGTCTTGATCTATCTCTATAGATCTTGATGCTCAATATGTAAGCAGCTTCACCGAGGTATTTCTTTGAAAAACTCCTTTCGAAAACTCCTTTATGCTTTCCAGAAAATCTTACATCATTTTCGATCAACAATATGTCATTCACATATATTTATCAGAAATGCTGTAGTGCTCCCACTCACTTTCTTGTAAATACAGGCTTCACCGCAAGTCTGTATAAAACTATATGCTTTGATCAACTCATCAAAGCATATATTCCAACTTCGAGATGCTTGCACCAGTCCATAGATGGATTGCTGGAGTTTGCACACTTTGTTAGCATCCTTTGGATAGATAAAACCTTCAGGTTGCATCATATACAACTTTTCTTCCAGAAATCCATTCAGGAATGCAGTCTTTACATCCATTTGCCAGATTTCATAAAATGTGGCAATTTTCTAACATGACTCAGACAGACTTAAGCATCGCTACGAGTGAGATGGTCTCATCGTAGTCAACTCCTTGAACTTTGTCAAAACCTTTTTCGACAAGTCTAACTTCATAGATAGTAACACTACTATCAGCATTCGTCTTCCTCTTGAAGATCCATTTATTTTCTATGGCTTGCCGATCATCGGGCAAGTCAATCAAAGTCCACACTTTGTTCTCATACATGGATCCCATCTCAGATTTCATGGCCTCAAGCCATTTTGCGGAATCTGGGCTCATCATCGCTTCCTCATAGTTCATAGGTTCATCATGGTCAATTAACATGACCTCCAGAACAGGATTACCATACCACTCTGGTGCGGATCTCACTCTGGTTTACCTACGAAGTTTGGTAGTAACTTGATCTGAAGTTACATGATCATCATCATTAGCTTCCTCACTAATTGGTGTAGGAGTCACAAGAACAAATTTCTGTGATGAACTACTTTCCAATAAGGGAGCAGGTACAGTTACCTCCTCAACTTCTACTTTCCTCCCACTCACTTCTTTCGAGAGAAACTCCTTCTCTAGAAAGGATCCATTCTTAGCAACGAATGTCTTCCTTCGGATCTGTGATAGAAGGTGTACCCAACTGTCTCCTTTGGGTATCCTATGAAGACAGATTTCTCCGATTTGGGTTTGAGTTTATCAGGATGAAACTTTTTCACATAAGCATCGCAACCCCAAACTTTAAGAAACGACAACTTTGGTTTCTTGCCAAACCACAGTTCATATGGTGTCATCCCAACGGATTTAGATGGTGCCTCTATTTAACGTGAATGCGGCTGTCTCTAATGCATAATCCCAAAACGATAGTGGTAAATCGGTAAGAGACATCATAGATCGCACCATATCTAATAAAGTACGTTATAACGTTCGGACACACCATTACACTGTTGTGTTCCAGGTGGCGTGAGTAGTGAAACTATTTCACATTGTTTTGACTGAAGGCCAAACTCGTAAGTCAAATATTTTACCTCTGCGATCATATCGTAGAAACTTTTATTTTCTTGTTACGATGATTCTCCACTTCACTTTGAAATTCTTTGAACTTTTCAAATGTTTCAGACTTATGGCTCATCAAGCAGATATACCCATATCTGCTCAAATCATCTGTGAAGGTCAGAAAATAACGATACTTCCCGCGAGCCTTAACACTCATCGGACTGCATACATCAGTATGTATTATTTCCAACAAGTCTGTTGCTCGCTCCATTGTTATGGAGAACGGAGTCTTAGTCATCTTGCCCATGAGGCATGGTTCGCAAGCATCAAGTGATTCATAATCAAGTGATTCCAAAAGCCCATCAGCATGGAGTTTCTTCATGCGCTTTACACCAATATGACCTAAACGGCAGTGCCACAAATAAGTTGCACTATCATTATTAACTTTGCATCTTTTGGCTTCAATATTATGAATATGTGTATCACTACGATCGAGATCCAACAAACTATTTTCATTGGGTGTATGACCATCGAAGGTTTTATTCATGTAAATAGAACAACAATTATTCTCTAACTTTAAATAAATAACCGTATTGCAATAAACATGATCAAATCATATTCATGCTCAACGCAAACGCCAAATAAAATTTATTTAGGTTTAAGACTAATCCCGAAAGTATAGGGAGTGTGCGATGATGATAATATCAATCTTGGAACCACTTCCAACACACATCGTCACTTCACCCTCAACTAGTCTCTGTTTATTCTGTAACTCCTGTTTCGAGTTACTAATTTTTAGCAACCGAACAAGTATCAAATACCCAGGGGCTACTATAAACACTAGTAAGGTACACATCAATAACTTGTATATCAAATATACCCTCGTTCACTTTGCCATCCTTCTTATCCACCAAATATTCAGGGCATTTCCGCTTCCGGTGACCATTTCCTTTGCAGTAGAAGCACTCAGTTTCAGGCTTTAGTCTAGCTTTGGGCTTCTTCGCGGAAGTGACAACTTGCTTGCCATTCTACATGAAGTTTCCTTTCTTTCCCTTTGCCCTTTTCTTGAAACTAGTGGTCTTGTTAATCATCAACACTTGATGCTCTTTCTTGATTTCTACCTTCATCGATTTCATCATCATGAAAAGCTCAAGAATCGTTTTCGTATCCCCTGCATACTATAGTTCATCAGAAGTTCTACTAACTTGGTGATGGTGACTAGAGAATTCTTTCAATCACTATTTTATCTGGAAGATTAACTCCCACTTGATTCAAGCAATTGTAGTACCCAGACAATCTGAGCACGTGCTCACTGCTTGAGCTATTCTCCTCCATCTTTTAGCTATAGAACTTGTTGGAGATTTCATATCTCTCAACTCAGGTATTTGCTTGAAATATTAACTTCAACTCCTGGAACATCTCATATGGTCCATGACGTTCAAAACGTCTTTGAAGTCCCGATTCCAAGCCGTTAAGCATGGTGCACTAAACTATCAAGTAGTCATCATATTGAGCTAGCCAAACGTTCTTAATGTCTGCATCTGCTCCTGCAATAGGTCTGTCACCTAGCGGTGCATCAATGACATAATTCTTCTGTGCAGCAATGAGAATAATCCTCAGATCACGGATCCAATCCGCATCATTGCTACTAACATCTTTCAACTTAGTTTTGTCTAGGAACATATCAAAAATAAAACAAGGGAGCTAAATGCGAGCTATTGATCTACAACATAGATATGTTAATACTACCAGGACTAAGTTCATGATAAATTAAAGTTCAATTAATCATATTACTTAAGAACTCCCACTTAGATAGATATCCCTCTAATCATCTAAGTGATCACGTGATCCATATCAACTAAACCATAACCGATCATCACGTGAAATGGAGTAGTTTTCAATGGTGAACATCACCATGTTGATCATATCTACTATATGATTCACGCTCGACCTTTCGGTCTCGGTGTTCCGAGGCCATATCTACATATGCTAGGCTTGTCAAGTTTAGCCCGAGTATTACGCGTGTGCAAAACTGTCTTACACCCGTTGTAGATGACCGTTGAGCTTATCACACCCGATCATCACGTGGTGTCTCGGCATGATGAACTTTGGCAATGGTGCATACTCAGGGAGAACACTTTTACCTTGAAATTTAGTGAGAGGTCATCTTATAATGCTACTGTTAAACAAAGCAGAATAAGATGCATAAAGGATAAACATCACATGCAATCAATATAAGTGATATGATATGGCCATCATCATCTTGTGCCTTTGATCTCCGTCTCCAAAGCACCGTCATGATCACCATCGTCACTGGCGTGACACCTTGATCTCCATCGTAGCATCGTTGTCGTCTCGCCAACTATTGCTTCTACGACTATCGCTACCGCTTAGTGATAAAGTAAAGCAATTACAGGGCGATTGCATTGCATACAATAAAGCGACAACCATATGGCTCCTTCCAGTTGCCGTTAACTCCGTTACAAAACATGATCATCTCATACAATAAATACAACATCATGTCTTGACCATATCACATCACAACATGCCCTGAAAAAACAAGTTAGACGTCCTCTACCTTGTTGTTGCAAGTTTTACGTGGCTGCTACGGGCTGAGCAAGAACCGTTCTTACCTATGCATCAAAACCACAATGATAGTTCATCAAGTTAGTGTTATTTTAACATTCTCAGAGGACTTGGACCCTACGTCAAGAAAGCAACCAGGAAGGCACGAGGTAGGGGGGCGCGCCTACACCCCCAGGCGCGCCCTCCACCCTCGTGGGGCCCATGTTGCTCCACCGACGTACTTCTTCCTCCTATATATACCTACGTACCCCAAACTACCAGATACGGAGCCAAAACCCTAATTCCACCGCTGCAACCTTCTGTGCCCGTGAGATCCCATCTTGGGGCCTTTTCTGGAGCTCCGCCGGAGGGGGCATCGATCACGGAGGGCTTCTACATCAACACCATAACCTCTCCGATGATGTGTGAGTAGTTTACCTCAGACCTTCGGGTCCATAGTTATTAGCTAGATGACTTCTTCTCTCTTTTTGGATCTCAATACAATGTTCTCCCCCTCTCTTGTGGCGATCTATTCGATGTAATCTTCTTTTGCGGTGTGTTTGTTGAGACCGATGAATTGTGGGTTTATGATCAAGTTTATCTATGAACAATATTTGAATCTTCTCTGAATTCTTTTATGTATGATTGGTTATCTTTGCAAGTCTCTTTGAATTATCAGTTTGGTTTGACCTACTAGATTGATATTTCTTGCAATGGGAGAAGTGCTTAGCTTTGGGTTCAATCTTGCGGTGTCCTTTCCAAGGGGCAGCAAGGCACGTATTGTAGTGTTGCCATCGAGGATAACAAGATGGGGTTTATATTATATTGCATGAGTTTATCCCTCTACATCATGTCATCTTGCTTAAAATGTTACTCTATTCTTTTGAACTTAATACTCTAGATGCATGCTGGATAGCGATCGATGTGTGGAGTAATAGTAGTAGATGCAGGCAGGAGTCGGTCTACTTGTCTCGCACGTGATGCCTATATACATGATCATACCTAGATATTCTCATAACTATGCTCAATTCTGTCAATTGCTCAACAATAATTTGTTTACCCACCGTAATACCTATGCTCTCGAGAGAAGCCACTAGTGAAACCTATGGCCCCCGGGTCTATTTTCTATCATATTAATCTTCCGTCAACAAGCTATTTCTGGCACCGTTTTTATTTCGCTTTATTTACTTTGCATCTTTATCATAAAAATACCAAAAATATTGTCTTATCATATCTATCAGATCTCACTTTCGTAAGTGACCGTGAAGGGATTGACAACCCCTTTATTGCGTTGGTTGCGAGGATTTTATTTGTTTGTATAGGTGCGAGGGACTCGTGCGTGGCCTCCTACTGGATTGATACCTTGGTTCTCAAAAACTGAGGGAAATACTTACGCTACTTTGCTGCATCACCCTTTCCTCTTCAAGGGAAAACCAACACATTGCTCAAGGGGTAGCATACGTCTTCACGATCCGACTGATCCAAGTACCGAACGCACGACACCTCCGAGTTCTGCACACGTTCAAATCGATGAAGTCCCGCGAGCTCCGATCCAGCAAAGCTTCACAGGAGAGTTTCGTCATCACGACAGTGTGGTGACGGTGATGATGATGCTACCGACGCAGGGCTTCTCCTAAGCACCGCTACGATATGATCGAGGTGGATTATGGTGGAGGGGGGCACCGCACACGGCTAAGAGATCAATGATCAGTTGTTGTCTCTATGGGGTGCCCCCTGCCCCTGTATATAAAGGAGCAAGGGGAGGAGGCGGCCGACCAGGGAGAGGCGCGCCAAGAGGGGGAGTCCTCCTCCCACTAGGAGCAGGACTCCTCCTTTTCCTAGTAGGAGTAGGAGAGGGGGAAGGAAAGGGAGAGGAGGAGAAGGAAAGAGGGGGCTGGCCCCCTTTGCCCTAAACCAATTCGGTTTGGGCCTTGGGGGGGCCCACACCCCCCTTGCTGCCCTCTATTTCCACTAAGGCCCATGTAGGCCCATTAAGCCCCCCGGGGGGTTCCGGTAACCCCCCGGTACTTCGGTATATGTCTGAAACCTTCCGGAACCTTTCCGGTGTCCGAACATAGTCGTCCAATATATCAATCTTTACGTCTCGACCATTTCGAGACTCCTCGTCATGTCTGTGACCATATTCGGGACTCCGAACTACCTTCAGTACATCAAAACACAAAAACTCATAATACCGATCGTCACCGAACTTTAAGCGTGCGGACCCTACGGGTTCGAGAACTATGTAGACATGACCGAGACATGTCTCCGGTCAATAACCAATAGCGGAACCTGGATGCTCATATTGGCTCCACATATTCTACGAAGATCTTTATCGGTCAAACCGCATAACAACATACGTTGTTCTCTTTGTCATCGGTATGTTACTTGCCCGAGATTCGATCGTCGGTATCTCAATACCTAGTTCAATCTCGTTACCGGCAAGTCTCTTTACTCGTTCTGTAATACATCACCCCGCAATAACTCATTAGTTACAATGCTTGCAAGGCTTATAGTGATGTGCATTACCGAGTGGGCCCAGAGATACCTCTCCGACAATTGAAGTGACAAATCCTAATCTCGAAATACGCCAACTCAACAAGTACCTTCGGAGACACCTGTAGAGCACCTTTATAATCATCCAGTTATGTTGTGACGTCTGGTAGCACACAAAGTGTTCCTCCGGTATTCGGGAGTTGCATAATCTCATAGTCATAGGAACATGTATAAGTCATGAAGAAAGCAATAGCAACATACTAAACGATCAAGTGCTAAGCTAACGGAATGGGTCAAGTCAATCACATCATTCTCTAATGATGTGATCTCGTTAATCAAATGACAACTCATGTCTATGGCTAGGAAACTTAATCATTTTTGATTCAACGAGCTAGTCAAGTAGAGGCATATTAGTGACACCCTTTTTGTCTATGTATTCACATATGTATCAAGTTTCCGGTTAATACAATTCTAACATGAATAATAAACATTTATCATGAAATAAGGAAATAAATAATAACTTTATTATTGCCTATAGAGCATATTTCCTTCAACGCAACCCTCCCGCGCAGCCCCACCACCGCAATCACGCGCCATCGCGCGCCGCGGTCACCGCCGAACGGCGTTCGCCTCTGTCGGGGCCTTTCCAACGCTGGATGCGCCCTGTCTCCTCACTCGCGGCCGACCGCTCAAGATCCAGCCGCTCCGCAGTGGATCTGTCGTCGCCGCAAACCGCTACAGCGAGGGGATCGAGTGGCGCCATCACAGTGTGTGGGCGATGTGTGGGTGAGCAGAGAGAAACAGACTGCGGACTGAGAGTGAGTCGTTCGGGACAACAATATCAAGTATCAAACGATTCCTGGTCTGACATGTTCTCTTCTTTGCTTTGAGATTGATGCATCTCATCCAATGGTTAAAAAGGCGTTTGGACCAAGTTGCGTTGTGCTACACGTGTGACATTTATCATTTGTGTTCTTTAAAACATTCCAAAATTGCGTTTCAAAGTTACAAAAAATTCCGAAAGGAAATTCCACATTGGCATATGGATGTATACTACATGTGTGTAAATTTTATGAGAAAATACATTGATTGGCAAGCTACACAAAATCGTTGGTTTTATATAGTTAATACTCCATATACTTTTTCAAAATCACCAATTTATCATTTGTGTAGCTCGCGTGCTAATGTATTTTTCCATGAAAAAACTGCACACATGCAGTATACATCTGTTCGACAATATGGGTTGTTTTCTTTTTTGAAAATTTTGAAACACGAAAACATTTTGCTGAACTTTTCAATAAAAGGAGCTCCATGCAGCCTGATAACAAAAAATCATTTCTGATTTTTCGTACAACCTAAAATTTATGTAAGAAGCCTACTAGTTAACCCTTAAGTACTAGGCTTAAAATAAGGAATTAGGCTGGGCTGTCAGAATATGCTGGGCAGCCACTCATAAGGCCAGAAAAACTGGCCCGGTGCAAAAGTCATGAGAACTATATCTCCCTTATAGCGAGTATAGCGAGATATAGCACACGTCTCGGCTGGAGGATCTGCATGTATGGTCCGGCCCATTTGACGTGTTTCGTAGCTGTTTTTTCAATCTTTTTTCTTTTGGTTTCCTTTACTTTTTTATTTTTATTCTATTTTCTTTTGGTTTTCCTCGTTTTCTGACTGGTTTTCTGACTGGTTTTCTCCAGTTTCTCAGTTTTTCTTGCTTATTATCATAGGTTTTCTTCGTTTCATTTCTCTTCTTTCACGTTTTCAATTATTTCTTTTCTCCTGTTTGTTTCTTTACTTGGTTTTCAATATTCTTCCTTTCTTCGTTTTCCATTGGCTTTTGTTTTGTTTTGCCTGGTTTTTCTTCATTTTCTCATGGTTTTTCACCGTTTCCTTGGGTTTTCCATTTTTATTTGCTTTTAGGTGTCTCGTTTGTTTCTTTCTTTTGTTTCTATGGTTTTCAACATTTTTTATTCAACACATGCATATAATTTTTTACACACATTTGTACAATTTACGTATGCCTCTAGAATATTTTTTTATACATGTTTATTTTTTATAAACATGATTACATTTTAAAAAAATCGATGACTACATTTTTCATACACATTGTAGATTTTTTGTATATATCATGAATAATTTGTAATACCTGCTTAACATCTTTGGAATATATGAATTTTTTTTCCATACATGATCAACCTTTCTCATAATTTATTTTTTTATGTTCAAATTTTTAATACACGCTTTACATATTGTGTATACATCAGGAACTTTGTTTTACGCCTTTAACACTTTTTGAATAGATGCTCAACATTTTAAAAAACTGTGTTTGCTGACCACTTTTGTCATACATACTTTATATTTTTGGCATATATCAGAAAAAAATTATACATGTTTAACTGTTTTTAAGTGAATGATTAACATTTTTAAATGATTTACTAGTATTTATTAAATACATGATCAACTTTTTTTAACACATTCTACATTTTTTTGTATACATAAGAAACATTTTTTCTATACATATTTAACATTTTTCCAATGCTATATTAAATTTTTTAGGTTTTTATGTAGAGTTTTATCTGTAATATATATATTTAGAATATTTGAAAGTGTAAACAAAACTAAGAAAACAAAAAAACGTGAAAACACAGAATAAAATGAGGCGGTGGCCTCCCATGAGCTGGGCCGGCCCAGTAGACTATCAAATATTCTAAACATATAGATTATAAAAATATAATTAACGTAATATTTTGAAAAATCTATATCATGCATTTGAAAAATATTGAATGTGCATACAAAAAAGCTTGGTCAAATATTAAAAAATGATGAATTTTTTAAAATACGCACAGAAAAATGTTGACCAAGTATTATAAAAATGATGAAATTTCATGTTCACGTATGTAAAAATGCTAACCAAGCATTTGAAAGAATATTACAAAAGTATTTGAAAAATTTTGATCAAGCATTTGAAAAACGTTGAATGCGTATAGAAAACAATGTTGATCATGTATTAAAAAATGATGATTTTTTACATGTATATATAAATTGTCAATCAAGCATTTCACAAAATGTTGAACATGTATTGAAAAATTTTAATCAAGCATTTGGTAAATGTTAAATGTCTGATAAAAAATGTTGACCATATGTTAAAAAAATGTTAATATTGCATTTAGAAAATTTTAAACAATCATTTGAAAAAATGTTGAATGTTGATATTAAAAATGTTGACTATGTATTCGAAAATGTTAATGTTGTATATAAAAAATGTTAATCAAACATATGAAAAGGTTTAAAAGTGTGTATAGGAAAATTGTTCACCATGTAGTAAAAAATGTTAATCTTGTATTTGGAAAAATTTAATTAAACATTTGAAAAAGAAAAATAAAGATATGTACAGAAAAAAATGTTGACCATTTATTAATTTTTTTAATTTCATATTGAAAAAAATATTAGACATATGTTAGAAAAATATTGTTGACATATACAAATAATGTAGATTGAAAATGAAAAGAAAGAAAGAAAATAAAAAAGTGAAACCTCAAGTCAAGTAAAATAAACAAAAGAAAAAAGAAATAAAAAATAAAACACAAAAAGTACATGCAGAAAGAATGAAATCAAAACAAAAATCCGGACAAAAAAAGAAAAGAAATCAAAGAAAAAATATGGAAAACCAAGAAAGAAACAAAAAGCGAAGAATAAAAGAAGGAAAATGAGTAAGAAAAGAAAAACAGAGACGAAAATAAGAAAACTAAACAAAAAACAAAAGAAATGGGAGAAAACAAAAAAAACCCGGAGAAAACCGAATATAAATGAAGAAAAAGAAAAAAAATAGGAAAAGAAAACGAACTAGTATAAAAACTGGCTCTTTTTTACTTCCAGTAGGTCGCACCCGACATCGTAGACACCAAGTCGACAATGGAGCAGTGGGTACTAGCATTGCGAGGATCCCAAGTTCGATCCCTCGCGCGCACATATTTTTCGCTCTGTTTTTCTGAAAAAAATGCTCTAGTGGGCCGGCCCGATACTATAGCGCTCGCCGCGAGAGCCGCTACCGTCTCGCTTAATGCGAGACTTAGCGTCCGTGAAAAATTGCGGCACATCAATCTGGCGAGGAACGGCTTAGTGGGCTGATATTCAGCAAGATACAAAGGCCTAAACATGAGGTTGGGCCATATATGTGCTAAAAAGATCTACCAATGATTGACACCTAATGACTCTAAAAGAATATGTTGCCATATCTATACATCTTGGCAAGCAAAAACAAAGCACCATTAAGGAGGAGATTTGTAAGCCAAGAGCATATCTCCGAGCCCTTTGATATTCCTGATCTCATCAGAAGCTTTCTCTGGCTTGCTGCAAATGGAGCATATGCTCTTGTGCTGCTGAATGTTGGTCTTCTCTTTGCCCAGCCTAATCACCTAAGGACATTTCTAACCTATCCCCTAAAAATAGTGAAGTATCCGGCAGACTAAACCCTTAGGCCACGCTTGGATTGCCGTTTTGCAGCGATTACATGGGTAAGATATACACCCGAAAAATTATTGGGAGCGTCTAGGAAACAGAGTACTTGGTCGTTCATATCCAACAAAACACGACAGTTTTGTGCGTTCCCCGGAAAAAATATACAGGTCTTCCACCATCCGTTTCCTTTCCAGCCGGATTTTACACGCCCACCAGTTTAATACGAGTGTAAACTGTTACGCATGTAAAATAAAAACACAGCTGAAAAGGCAATCCAAGCGCGGCCTTAGTGGTGTATAATTACTCCACTAAGTTTTGGCTGTTTCTACTCAATCCCTTGTATTTAATGGAGTAAATTTTTATTTTTTCTAAACTTTACAATTCTAGTATAAATTGCAACTACATATTAGCGCACGTATAAAAACTAAACATAAATTTGAATGTTCAAGCAAATCACGAATATAGTTTACAAACCGAATTATTCAAATTTAAACACGCCGAATGGTTCAAATGTAGCAAATAGCGTGTGATAGAATAATTAGGACTCGCTAAGATGTTGCCACTGATGCTCAACAATATCTTGTTCGGGCTGAGCATGAACTTGACGGTTCTCAATCTTGAGATGCTCCTCAAGGAATGGCAAGATCATGTTCGTATCATACCCTGGCTCAACCGGAGTCCCGTTGGTGATGTACCAAAAGTTCTCATGCATATCTCTCTCGTCTTCAATGATCATGTTATGCAATATGATGCAACAAGTCATGCTCCACCATGGAACCTTGGAGTTCCAGCACTCGGCGGGTCCATGAACAACTGTAAAGCGCTTCTGAAGCACACCAAAGGCTCTCTCAACATCTTTCCTAGCAGCTGCTTGACATTGAGCAAAGTGAATATTTTTGTTACTTTTTAGATGTGGAATTATTTTGATCAAGGTGTCCCATGGTGGATAGATGTCATCCGCAAGGTAGTAGCCCATCGATTTGTTGTGCCCGTAGACCGAGTAGTTGCAAGCAGGAGCTTCACCTTTAATAAGCCTAGAAAACAGCGGTGCTCTCAATAGCACATTCAAGTCATTGTGAGAGCCAGGCAAACCAAAGAATGAATGCCATATCCAAAGATCCTTCGATGAAACTGCCTCAAGAATGATCATTGATCATTTCAGTGGCCTTGTACTGACCCTTCCATCCTGCAGGACAATTCTTCCATGTCCAGTGCATACAGTCAAGTGATCCAAGCATCCCTGGCCATCCTCTTACTTCACTCCTGGTCATCAGCCTCTGGGTGTCTTCCTCAGTTGGTGCTCTCAAGTACTCCGGGCCAAAGACAATGATCACTTATTTAGTGAATCTTTGAACAACCTCCAAGTTTGTGTCTTCACCAAATCGGACATAGTCATCAATTGCATCGGCAGAACACCCATATGCCAAGACTCGAACAGCCGCAATGCATTTCATCAGAGCGCTTGTATATCTCCACATGCATTTCTCCGAAGCTTGAGCCAATCATCGTATCTCTGGACGGCTTTTGCAATGGTCAGAAAAAGACTTGTGTGCATCCTAAAGCGCCGGCAAAAGTACTTCTCCGGATAGGTTGGCTTTGGGTCAAAGTAATCTCTCATGAACTTCGCATGACCCACTGCTCTATCATGGTTGATGTGTATGCAGCCAAACTGTGATCCTCTCCTCGGCCGCCGAACATCATCATTGAAAATCATGCCTAAAACGGTGTCAAAGTCATCGTCTTCTTCTTCCTCTTCGGATGACAACGAGTCCTCCAAAGCCATCTCCCTCAACCTCTTCATCTACAATTTAAACGGCTAGGTTCAATCCAAATGACTTGGTTCACAAAGAAACGATAAAAAAAACCACCTAGCCAATTCTTCGAACACTTGCGGTGCGGTGGTGGTGCATCGGCCGACCGGTGTCGTTTTAACCAAACAGATCGGTGGGGACAAGAGGGAATGACCTTCTGCGGTGTGCAATCAACGTGAGATGCGGCAGCCGACAAAAAAAGAAGAAGAAAAGAAGCAATCCGACGAATCAACAACAATGGCGACGGTTCACCTGATTCCGGCGACGGCGACATGGGTCGAACGGTCTCGACGTCGGGAAAAGGGCGGCGGAGGGTGGGGGAGGCAACGAGGTAGCGGTTGGGCTGGCGGGGGTCGCCAGGAGTAGTGCTGGCGAAAGTGCAGGGACGGGGGCGACACGAGGGAGAGGCACGGCTTTTACTCAGCTGCCGAGCGGTGGAGTAAATTTAAGAAAAAGTTTGGGGATAGAGTAAAAACTTTACTCACTTACGACAAATAAGGGGTCGGCTAGGTGCCGCTTAAAGGAGTAAAACATAAATTTTACTCCTCTAACGGGTTATAAGGGATTGGTTAGGAATATCCTGAGAGTCTGAACCTATGAATATTCAAAGATATAGTTTCTGACCTGAAATGATGTTTGTATCTTCCTTTCTATATGGAAAATGTCATGCTACTAGCCAGTAGCCACCTGGGCAATTTGGAGCACCAGAAACGATCAGATCTTCAAAGGAATCCAGCAAAAATATATATACTAGCTCAGGAAAAAATTCAAAGAAGAAATGTGTCTCCTTGTGCACAGAGCAAAAGGAAAACCTACGGGGACTTGCATTGGAATCATAGATAGAAACTTTCATTTACCTTGTTGTGCGTGGGCTTATGACCTTGCATTAGTCTTTTCCTTTAGCCAGCACTTTATGAAGAAGAAAATAGGCAGTAGGATGACCTACTGTCTTGCCTGAAAAAAAGAATGACCGGTCTGTTCAGGGAGCAGTTTGACAAAGACCTTGCAGAGGCCGCGGCTGACACCTTCATTTTTCTAGCAAAGCAAACCATCCGGCTCAAAACTTTTCTTGACAGTGTGCAAAACCGTCCCAGCTTTTGACAGTGTGTTACCGTGGCTTGATATATGACCACAGCCAGTAGCCACTTGTGGCTGTTCCTGATAGAGAGAAATCGAAACGAAAACGGAAGAGCTCAAAGCGCACAGACTAGAACAATGGACAGGTGCGATGCAGGAAGGAACAACCCGACAACGCATTTCAACGTTGCAATCCCCTTCACTTTCATAGAGATAGAGATAGAGATGGAGCCATCCAACTGCAAGTGGGGAGCAGCGGAGAAGAAGAAAGTCAAAGACACCAACTTCGATCGATCCATTTCCGTTCCATTGCGTGGCTCACGTTCGCTCAGGGCATTATCCCACGAGCTACCTGTCGTTGGCGGTGCTGACATGGCTGATCTGCCCTCTGCTGATATCTGTTTTCTAAAAGGATGTCAACCAAGGTTACCAAGGCAGAGCCAATCCTGGCCACAAGCTCTTCGGCGCCGCCAGTAATCTATATATATCCAGGCATATACGTACATGTGATAATGCGATTATTTATACACGGTCGGGCTGTAGTAGACGCTCCAAATTCAACGCCCGCTTCAGAACCGAGACGTGATCGGACCGTGCTCCGCTCTGGCTTCTCCGGATATTTGTCTCGGAGCCGCGCCGTCGGCTAAAAATATAAGACCTATCTGAAGCTAGGATTGCAACAGGAGTGCCAGTTTCCATTGTGGCTGCCTGTTTGTCGTTCATTGGGTGAGGTCAGATACCACGCTGAGTGGCCGCTCCAAGTCAAAGACTCCACGTCCGTATGAAAATCTGTTCAAATTTTGTTTAATGCATGACATGAAATGGTCCATACGGTGCAGCCTCGAATGCATGTGGGCAGGCAGACAGACAGAGACAGGGACTTGATTTCATCTTTACGTACGCGCGGTTGGATGATCTGACTTGAGTTGCTTGCATAGTTTGATGGATTAGATAGAGTAGGTTGGGCGGGAGTCTGCCGGCCGGTTGCAGTGGTCGCGTTCACGTCGGGGCCGGTAGGGTAACTTGAGGTGCAATCATATACTACGTCTGCCGCTGCACAACACACATTCATACGGCGGCAGGCAAATTAAGGCACGGGTCGGGGGCCGTGGCGAACCGGCAGCTCAAAGCTGGAGTATCTATATGTGCTTTGCGGCGGGGCGCCTCCGTCTCCGAGCAACACACACGCGTAAGGTTCTTTCTATTGCTCCGTCGGCAATGCGTTCGTCAAACTGCCTCGTGGTCTGGCCGCAAAGGTTTACTTCATTTGCAAGGGAAGCAACCAGACCGCTCTTTCGGCGTAGTAGATTGGCATGCAGGTTTGACAAGCCAAGGCGACAGCGGGGATGTCGGTGCGTTTTTTGGGGAATGTTTGAGGTCCCCCTCCGGCGCTCACGGTTCCATTCCACGTGGGTACTTAGTCAAGGGATGTAGTAGCAGACACCATGATTAAGAACTAAGTTTACGACTGATTCTTATACCTCATTAGAGCATTCACAGCCGGGCATCCCAAACCCGCCTCAAACACCTAAGCGGACGGCCTGATCATAAAAAAGTGACTCAGGTAGGCACGTCAAACGGGTCTCAAATGCTCGAGCTGACTGACACTGCTTATATCAGGCACTCAGATCCTCCAGGGCAGGATTATCGCGGACCTCCTGGGAGCCTTCCAATTTCCCTTTCCCCATCACCGGTCCGCCGTATTACGAGTCCTGCCGGGACCGATGTGCCCGCAGTTGGAAGAAGAGGATGAGGGCCGCTGACGCCCGACTTACTGCCGACATCAAGGCGGTTGATCCGGCGGTGCGCGCTGCCGCCGAGGAGGAAGCCATCCATGCCCGCATGGTAAAGAAGAGGCATTGGAGGAACACGCGCGCCCTCGCCCGAGAGCATAATCGGGCGGTCCGTTCCATGGCCGGACTGCCCCCAAGGAGGAGAAGGGAGACAACAACGGGCCGGACAACTCCGGCAATGAGCAGATCCGGCTCAATCCATATTGTGTCTTTGACCGCTACTTCCGCGAGAAGGACAACAAGGGCGCCGTGAAGGGGAAGGGCAGTCGTGGGTGATCTTCTCCATAGCTAATATGTAGGTTAAACATGCCATTTTTGGTAGTCTTATGGCATGTCCTTATGTAGTACTAGGGCTGGACCAAAAGCTTGTAGCTCGTGAGCTTAATGAGTGCTCAATAGTTTAGCTCGTTAAAATCGTGTCTCTCTTTTTAATGAACAGAGCCAATCATCAATTTCAGCTTGTTAAGCTTAACGAGCTCAACGAATGAGCTAACAACTTTCACAAGTAGCTCGTTAAACTCGTTAGTAACAACACAACACATATTTTCATGTTACGTGGCAAAATTTTCGTAGCACCTTAGCCCATCTATTCAATATAATCCAAAATATATATAGTTGCTATACAAACATTGTCCACAATGGTAACATCCATGGTTGTGCCAAATTTGGACATGTAATTATGAACTATGTCATGGATGTGGCCATGACCATGTGCATATGCCTTGAAATTCATACAACTTCATGGTAGATAGACCATTTTGTGAATGTTTTTTCAAACTCATGGTGTTGCAAGTCTATGATTTTTACCATTAACTAGTTCACATAAAAAGGTTCCATACACAAGGATTTCATTTTTTGAGGCTTTTTCAGTTTGTTTGATTTTTTCCAAAATGTGGTCAGACTTGCAAGGTTGACCAATCCTGCCAGATGGTTGGGAATTCCAACTTTGGTTGTGCCCACTGCCCATGCCACCAACTCAAAAGCTAAACATGATTTTTGCCAATTTTCAGGACCAAGATACATGATAAGTGTAGTTCAAATTTGAGCAAGTTCTGATAAATCTCTAGAAATTAAGTAAATGGATGAAATATATAAACAAAACTAGATAATTCATGAAACTTGAGCAGTGTGCATCCAATGTGGTCTATTTGGGATGAAAAATTGGCAAGTCCCAATTTTGTAACTTATTTTAAGCACTTACTTCACAAAAAAAGTCATTCCTCGCACTTGAAAAATGGAAAAATAAATTTTTTATTCCCAATTTTTTTTGCTATGCAAACATTGACCAAAATGGTATCACCCCTGGTTGTGCCAAATTTGGACATGTTATTATGAACTATGCCATGGATGTGGCCATGACCATGGGTATATGCCCTGAAATCCATACAAAGTTCATAGTAGATAGGCCATTTTGTGAAGTTCTTTTTTTTCAAACCTGTGGTATTGCAAGTCTATGATTTTTTCCAGTAACTGGTTCACACAAAAGGGCTCCATGCACAAGGATTTCATTTTTTGAGTTTTTTTTCATTTTTTTCCAAAATGTGGCCGGACTTGCAAGGCTGACCAATCCTACCAGATGGTTGGGAATTTCAACTTTGGTTGTGCCTAGTGCCTACACCACCAATTCAATAGCTAAACATGATTTTTTCCAATTTTCAGCACCAAGATACATGACACTTGTAGTTCAAATTTGAGCAAGTTCTGATAAATCTTTAGAAATTCAGTAAATGGTTGAAATATAGAAATAAAACCAGATAATTCATGATACTTGGGTAGTGTGCATCCAATGTGGTCCAATTTGGATAAAACTGGCAAGACCTAATTTTATAACTTATTTCACGCACTTACTTCACAACCAGGGGGCTAAAAAGTAACCGGTCTATCTGGGCTATGGTTATATACTGTTCGGTCAACAAGGGGTCTTTTGCAAAAGTTGCAGCTCTCTCTGCTCCACTGTCGCCCGTACTCCCTGTCAGCGCCGGGCGACTAAAGAAGAGGTCGTGGCTCGAGAATAGAGGAGGGTGGCGACTCTGTGTGCAGCAGCCTCTGATACGTCTCCAATGTATCTACAGTTTTTGATTGTTCCATGCTATTATAGTATCAATCTTGGGTGTTTTATATGCCATTATATATCATTTTGGGACTAACCTATTGACCTAGTGCCAAGTGCCAGTTGCTAATTTTTCCTGTTTTTGGTTTTCCAGGAAATCAGGACCAAACGAAGTCCAAACGCTATGAAACTTTTTGATGATTTTTTTCTGGACAAGAGAGACCCTAGAAGCTTCGGGAGGACACCGGAAGGCAAACAAGGAGACAACAAGGCAACATGGCGCGCCCAGGAGGGTAGGCGTGCCCTAATGCTCTGTGGGCCCCTCGTGGCTTTGTCTGACCTAATTCCACCTCTATAAATTCTCTAAAATCAAGAAACCAACAAAGGGCCATGCTACTTCTTGAGCTTGTGTTGGTTTTCTCTTGAAGAGGAAAGGGTGATGCAACAAAGTAGAGATAAGTATTTCCCTTAGTTAAGAACCAAGGTAACAATCTATTAGGAGGAACACACAAGTCTTCAATAATTGCACCTGCACAAACAAACAAATACTTGCACCCAACACGATAAAGGCGTTGTCATTCCCTTCACGGTTACTTGTAAGGATGAGATCTGATAGTGATAGATATAAAAGATAAGTAAACGTGCGAAATAAAATAAAAGTAAATAAATTGCAGCAAGGTATTTTTGTGTTTTTGATTTTATAGATCTGAAAATAATATGATAAAAGATAGACCCGTGGGCCATATTTTTTGCTAGAGGCTTCTCTCTTGAAAGAAAGCATATGATGGGTAATTACTATTGAGCAATTTATAGAAAAGAGCATAGTTATGATGATAACCAAGCCAATGATCATGTATATAGGCATCACGTTCGAGACAAGTAGACCGACTCCTCCCTACATCTACTACTATTACTCCACACATCGACCGCTATCCAACATGCATCTAGTGTATTAAGTTAAAAAGAACGGAGTAACGCCTTAAACAAGATGATGATGTAGAGGGATAGATCCAATCAATATGAACAAACCCCATATTTTTATCCTTAATGGCAACAATAAAAATATGTGCCATGTCCCTTTCTGTCACTGGATTGAGCACCACAAGATTGAGCCCATTACAAAGCACCTCTCCCATTGCAAGAAAAATCAATCTAGTTGGCCAAACCAAATCAATAGATCAAAGAGAAATAAAAAGCTATATAAATCATGCATAAAAGAGTTCAGAAAAGACTCATATAATATTCATAGATAATCTAATCATAAACCCACAATTCATCGGATCTCAACAAACACACCGCAAAACAAGATTACATCAAATAGATCTCCAAGAACATCGAGGAGAACATTGTATTGAAGATCAAAGAGAGAGAAGAAGCCATTTAGCTACTAGCTATGGACCTGTAGGTCCGTGGTAAACTACTCACACATCATCGGAAGGGCAACAACGTTGGTGTAGAAGCCCTCCGTGTTCGAATCCCCCTCCGGCAGAGTACCGGAAAAGGTCCCTAGATGGGATCTCACGAAGGCAGAAACTTGCGGCTACGGAAAAGTGTTTTTGGTGTGCCCTCTGGTCTTCAGGGAATATTTGGGTATTTATAGAAGAAGAATTAGGGTTAGAGGATCCACAAAGCTTGTGGCCATCTCGTGGCCCTTCTGGCCTCCTCCCGAAGCTTCCATGGTGTCTTGTGGTCCCAGAAAATTCGTCAAAAAGTTTCGTTCCATTTGGACTTCGTTTGGTATTGATTTTCTGTAAAGACATAAACAAGGGGAAAACAACAACAGTCACTCGACACTAGGTTAATAAGTTAGTCCCAAAAAATGATACTCCCTCCGTTCCTAAATACTTGTCTTTCTAGGCATTTCAACAAGTGACTACATACGGAGCAAAATGAGTGAATCTACACTTTAAAATATGTCTACATACATCCGTATGTAGTAGTCATTTGAAATGTCTAGAAAGACAAATATTTAGGAACAGAGGGAGTACAAAATAGCATAATAATGCATATAAAACATTCAAAATTGATAATATAATAACATGGAACAATAAAAAATTATAGATACGTTGAAGACAAATCAAGCCACCCAAAAAACTTTTTCCACTACCGCAAGTTTCTGTTCTTTCGCAATCCCATCCAGAGGCCTTTTTCGGTACTCTGTCGAAGGGGGAATTGATCACGGAGGGCTTCTACAACCTTGCTGCCCTTCTTATGATATGTGAATAGTTTACCATAGACCTATGGGTCCATAGCTAGTATCTATATGGCTCCTTCTCTCTCTTTGATCTTCAATAGAATGTTCTCCTTGATGTTCTTGGAGATCTATTCAATGTAATCTTCTTTTGTGGTGTGTTTTGTTGGGATCTGATGAATTGTGGGTTTATGATCGGATTATTCATGAATATTAATTGAGTATTCTCTGGATTCTTTCATGCATGATTATTATAGCTTTGTATTTCTCTCCTATATATCCGTTTGGTTTGGTCAACTAGATTGATTTATCTTGTAATGGGATCAATCTTGCGGTGCTTAATCATCCTCTACTGTACTGCATCATCCTCTCCTCTTCGAGGAAATCCCAACGGAGCTCACAAGTAGCAGGGAGATTTTCTGGCACCGTTGCCGGGGAGACATCACCAAAACCTATCAAGTACCTTCGCATAAACTATCATCTACTTGTTCTTACTTTGATTTGCCATTTGCCTCTCATTTTCATCTCCCCCACTTCTAAAAAGTTTTCACAAAAATAAAAAATAGTTTTGTTTGCTTGTTTGCTTGTTTGCTTGCTTTGTCCTGATATCTCAAGAAAATACCAAGTTGTATGATTTTTTCCAATAATAAAAATAATTATTTTATTAGTACTCCAATTGCTCCTCCTGCCACTAGTGCGGAGTCGTATGATATTAATGCTGCTTTGCTAAATCTTGTTATGAAAGAACAATTTTATGGTAGTCCTAATGAAGATGATGCATCCCATCTTAATACTTTCGTTGAATTGTGTGATATGCAAAAGAAAAAAGATGTGGATAATGATATTGTCAAATTGAAATTATTTTCATTCTCACAATGAGATCGTGCTAAAACTTGGTTCTCATCCTTGCGCAAAGTAGTATCGATTCTTGGGATAAGTGTAAGGATTCTTTTATTGCCAAGTATTTTCCTCCTGCAAAAATTATTTCTCTTAGAAATTAAATTATGAATTTTAAGCAACTTGAGCATGAACATGTTGCACAATCTTGGGATAGAGTGAAATTTATTATAAGAAATTTCCCCACTCATGGTTTTGTTGGGTTTCGTAGTAATTTCAAAAATTTTCCTACGCACACACAGGATCATGTGATGCATAGCAACGAGGGGAGAGTGTTGTCTACGTACCCAACGCAGACCGACTGCGGAAGCGATGACACGACGTAGAGGAAGTAGTCGTACGTCTTCACGATCCAACCGATCAAGCACCGAAACTACGGCACCTCCGAGTTCGAGCACACGTTCAGCCCGATGACGATCCCCGGACTCCGATCCAGCAAAGTGTCGGGGAAGAGTTTCGTCAGCACGACGGCGTGGTGACGATCTTGATGAACTACAGCAGCAGGGCTTCGTCTAAACTCCGCTACAGTATTATCGAGGAATATGGTGGCAGGGGGCGCCGCACACGGCTAAGGAATCGATCACGTGGATCAACTTGTGTTAACTTGTGTGTCTAGAGGTGCCCCCCCTGCCCCCGTATATAAAGGAGGGAGGGAGGAGGAGGCCGGCCTAGGGAGGAGGCGCGCCATAGGGGAGTCCTACTCCCACCGGGAGTAGGATTCCCCCTTTCCTAGTCCAACTAGGGATCCTTCCATGTAGTAGGAGTAGGAGACTAGGAAGGGGAAGAGAGAAGGGAAGGAAGGAGGGGGTGCGGCCCCTCCCCCTAGTCCAATTCGGACTAGGCCTTGGGGGGGCGCGCGGCCTGCCCTAGGCAGCCCCTCTCTCTTTCCCGCAGGGCCCAATAAGGCCCAATACTTCTCCCCGGCGAATTCCCGTAACTCTCCGGTACTCCGATAAATACCCGAATGACTCGGAACCTTTCCGAACTCCGAATATAGTCGTCCAATATATCGATCTTTACGTCTCGACCGTTTCGAGACTCCTCGTCATGTCCCCGATCTCATCCGGGACTCCGAACTCCTTCGGTACATCAAAACTCATAAACTCATAATATAACTGTCATCGAAACCTTAAGCGTGCGGACCCTACGGGTTCGAGAACAATGTAGACATGACCGAGACACGTCTCCGGTCAATAACCAATAGCGGGACCTGGATGCCCATATTGGCTCCTACATATTCTACGAAGATCTTTATCGGTCAGACCGCATAACAACATACGGTGTTCCCTTTGTCATCGGTATGTTACTTGCCAGAGATTCGATCGTCGGTATCCAATACCTAGTTCAATCTCGTTACTGGCAAGTCTCTTTACTCGTTCTGTAATACATCATCTCACAACTAACATCTTAGTTGCAGTGCTTGCAAGGCTTATGTGATGTGCATTACCGAGAGGGCCCAGAGATACCTCTCCGACAATCGGAGTGACAAATCCTAATCTTGAAATACGCCAACCCAACATCTACCTTTGGAGACACCTGTAATGCTCCTTTATAATCACCCAGTTATGTTGTGACGTTTGGTAGCACCCAAAGTGTTCCTCCGGCAAACGGGAGTTGCATAATCTCATAGTTATAGGAACATGTATAAGTCATGAAGAAAAGCAATAGCAACATACTAAACGATCGGGTGCTAAGCTAATGAAATGGGTCATGTCAATCAGATCATTCAACTAATGATGTGACCTCGTTAATCAAATAACAACTCGTTGTTCATGGTTAGGAAACATAACCATCTTTGATTAACGAGCTAGTCAAGTAGAGGCATACTAGTGACACTTTGTTTGTCTATGTATTCACACATGTATTATGTTTCCGGTTAATACAATTCTAGCATGAATAATAAACATTTATCATGAAATAAGGAAATAAATAATAATTTTATTATTGCCTCTAGGGCATATTTCCTTCAGTCTCCCACTTGCACTAGAGTCAATAATCTAGATCACATCACCATGTGATTAACATCGATAGTTCACATCATCATGTGATTAACACCCATAGTTCACATCGCTATGTGACCAACACCCAAAGGGTTTACTAGATTCAGTAATCTAGTTCACATCGCTATGTAATTAACACCCAAGGAGTACTAAGGTGTGATCATGTTTTGCTTGTGAGAGAATCTTAGTCAACGGGTCTGCCACATTCAGATCCACATGTATTTTGCAAATTTCTATGTCAACAATGCTCTGCATGGAGCTACTCTAGCTAATTGCTCCCACTTTCAGTATGTATCTAGACCGAGACTTAGAGTCATCTAGATTAGTGTCAAACTTGCATCGGCGTAACCCTTTACGACGAACCTTTTTCCACTTCCATAATCGAGAAACATATCCTTATTTCACTAAGGATAATTTTGACCGCTGTCCAGTGATCTACTCCTAGATCACTATTGTACTCCCTTGCCAAACTCAGTGGTAGGGCATACAATAGATCTGGTATACAGCATGGCATACTTTATAGAACCTATGACTGAGGCATAGGGAATGACTTTCATTCTCTTTCTATTTTCTGCCGTGGTCGGGCTTTGAGTCTTACTCAACTTCACACCTTGTAACACAGGCAAGAACTCTTTCTTTGACTGTTCCATTTTGAACTACTTCAAAATCTTGTCAAGGTATGTACTCATTGGAAAAACTTATCAAGCGTCTTGATCTATCTCTATAAATCTTGATACTCAATATGTAAGCAGCTTTACCGAAGTCTTTATTTGAAAAACTCCTTTCAAACACTCCTTTATGCTTTACAGAATAATTCTACATTATTTCCGATCAACAATATGTCATTCACATATACTTTATCAGAAATGCTGTAGTGCTCCCACTCACCTTTTTGTAAATACAGGCTTCACCGCAAGTCTGTATAAAACTATATGCTTTGATCAACTCATCAAAGCGTATATTCCAACTCCGAGATTCTTGCACCAGTCCATAGATGGATCACTGGAGCTTGCACATTTTGTTAGTACCTTTCGGATTGACAAAACCTTCTGTTGCATCATATACAACTCTTCTTTAATAAATCCATTAAGGAATGCAGTTTTGTTTATCCATTTGCCAGATTTCATAAAATGCGGCAATTACTAACATGATTCAGACAGACTCAAGCATAGATACGAGTGAGAAGCTCTCATCGTAGTCAACACCTTGAACTTGTCGAAAAACCTTTTGCGACAATTCTAGCTTTGTAGATAGTAACACTACTATCAGCGTCCGTCTTCCTCTTGAAGATCCATTTATTCTCAATTGCTTGCCGATCATCGGGCAAGTCAACCAAAGTCCAAACTTTGTTCTCATACATGGATCCCATCTCAGATTTCATGGCTTCAAGCCACTTTGCGGAATCTGGGCTCACCATCGCTTCTTCATAGTTCGTAGGTTCATCATGATCTAGTAGCATGACTTCCAGAAAAGGATTATCGTACCACTTTGGCGCGGATCTTACTCTGGTTGATCTACGAGGTTCAGTAGTATCTTGTTCTGAAGTTTCATGATCATCATCATTAGTTTCCTCACTAACTGGTGTAGGTGTCACTGAAACAGTTTTCTGTGATGAACTACTTTCCAGTAAGGGAGCAGGTACAGTTACCTCGTCAAGTTCTACTTTCCTCCCACTCACTTCTTTCGAGAGAAACTCCTTCTCCAGAAAGTTTCCGAATTTAGCAACAAAAGTCTTGCCTTTCGGATCTGTGATAGAAGGTGTATCCAATAGTTTCCTTTGGATATCCTATGAAGACGTACTTCTCCGATTTGAGTTTGAGCTTATCAGGATGAAACTTTTTCATATAAGCATCGCAACCCCAAATTTAAGAAACGACATCTTAGGTTTCTTGCCAAACCATAGTTCACACGGTGTCGTCTCAACGGATTTAGATGGTGCCCTATTTAACGTGAATGCAGCTGTCTCTAATGCATAACCCCAAAACGATAGTGGTAGATCGGTAAGACACATCATAGATCGCACCATATCTAATAAAGTACGGTTATGACGTTCGGACACACCATTACATTGTGGTGTTCTAGGTGGCATGAGTAGTGAAACTATTTCACATTGTTTTTAACTGAAGGCCAAACTCGTAACTCAAATACTCTTCTCTACGATCAGATCGTAGAAACTTTATTTTCTTGTTACGATGATTTTTCACTTCACTCTGAAATTCTTTGAACTTTTCAAATGTTTCAGACTTATGTTTCATCAAGTAGATATACTCATATCTGCTCAAATCATCTGTGAAGATCAGAAAATAATGATACCTGTCGCGAGCCTCAATATTCATCGGACCACATACATCAGTATGTATGATTTTCAACAAATCTATTGCTCGCTCCATTGTTCCGAAGAACAGAGTCTTAGTCATCTTGCCCATGAGGCATGGTTCGCAAGCATCAACTGATTCATAATCAAGTGATTCCAAAAGCCCATCAGTATGGAGTTTCTTCATGCGCTTTATACCAATATGACCTAAACGGCAGTGCTACAAACAAGTTGCACTTATCATTATTAACTTTGCATTTTTTGGTTTCAATATTATGATTATGTGTATCACTATGATCGAGATCCAACGAACTATTTTCATTGGGTGTGTAACCATATAAGGTTTCATTCATGTAAACAGAACAACAATTTATTCTCTTACTTAAATGAATAACCGTATTACAATAAACATGATCAAATCATATTCATGCTCAACGCCAACACCAAATAACACTTATTCAGGTTCAACATTAATCCCGAAAGTATAGGGAGTGTGCGACGATGATCATATCAATCTTGGAACCACTTCCAACATACATCGTCACTTCACCCTTAACTAGTCTCTGTTTATTCTGCAACTCCCGTTTCGAGTTACTAATCTTAGCAACTGAACTAGTATCAAATACTGAGGGTTTGCGATAAACACTAGTAAAGTACACATCAATAACATGTATATCAAATATACTTATGTTCACTTTGCCATCCTTCTTATCCGCCAATCACTTGGGGTAGATCCGCTTCCAGTGACCAGTCCCTTTGCAGTAGAAACACTTAGTCTCAGGCTTAGGATCAGACTTGGGCTTCTTCACTTGAGCAGCAACTTGCTTGCTGTTCTTCTTGAAGTTCCCCTTCTTCCTTCTGCCCCTTTTCTTGAAACTAGTGGTCTTGTCTACCATCAACACTTGATGTTTTTCTCGATTTCTACCTTCGTCAATTTCCGCATTACGAAGAGCTTGGGAATCGTTTCCGTTATCCCTTGCATGTCATAGTTCATCACGAAGTTCTACTAACTTGGTGATGGTGACTAGAGAATTCTGTCAATCACTATCTTATCTGGAAGATTAACTCCCACTTGATTCAAGCGATTGTAGTATTCAGACAATCTGAGCACATGCTCACTAGTTGAGCGATTCTCCTCCATCTTTTAGCTATAGAACTTGTTGGAGACTTCATATCTCTCAACTCGGGTATTTGCTTGAAATATTAGCTTCAACTCCTGGAACATCTCATATGGTCCATGACATTCAAAACGTCTTTGAAGTCCCGATTCTAAGCCGTTTAAGCATGGTGCACTTAAACTATCAAATAGTCATCATATTGAGCTAGCCAAACGTTCATAACGTCTGCATTTGCTCCTGCAATAGGTCCGTCACCTAGCGGTGCATTAAGGACATAATTCTTCTGTGCAGCAATGAGGATTTAACCTCAGATCACGGATCAAATCCGCAACATTGCTACTAACATTTTTCAACACAATTTTCTCTAGGAACATATCAAAATAAACACAGGGAAGCAACAACGCGAGCTATTGATCTACAACATGATTTGCAAAATACTACCAGGACTAAGTTCATGATAAATTTAAGTTCAATTTAATCATATTACTTAAGAACTCCCACTTAGATAGACATCCCTCTAATCCTCTAAGTGATCACGTGATCCAAATCAACTAAACCATGTCCGATCATCACGTGAGATGGAGTAGTTTCATCGGTGAACATCATTATGTTGATCATATCTACTATATGATTCACGCTCGACCTTTCGGTCTCCGTGTTCCGAGGCCATATCTGCATATGCTAGGCTCGTCAAGTTTAACCTGAGTATTCTGCGTGTGCAAAACTGGCTTGTACCCGTTGTAGATGGACGTAGAGCTTATCACACCCGATCATCACGTGGTGTCTGGGCACGACGAACTTTGGCAACGGTGCATATTCAGGGAGAACACTTCTTGATAATTTAGTGAGAGATCATCTTATAATGCTACCGTCAATCAAAGCAAGATAAGATGCATAAAAGGATAAACATCACATGCAATCAATATAAGTGATATGATATGGCCATCATCATCTTGTGCTTGTGATCTCAATCTCCGAAGCACCGTCATGATCACCATCGTCACCGGCGCGACACCTTGATCTCCATCGTAGCATCGTTGTCGTCTCGCCAATCTTATGCTTCCACGACTATCACTACCGTTTAGCAATAAAGTAAAGCATTACATTGCGATTGCATTGCATACAATAAAGCGACAACCATATGGCTCCTGCCAGTTGCCGATAACTCGGTTACAAAACATGATCATCTCATACAATAAAATTCAGCATCATGCCTTGACCATATCACATCACAACATGCCCTGCAAAAACAAGTTAGACGTCCTCTACTTTGTTGTTGCATGTTTTACGTGGCTGCTACGGGCTTAAGTAAGAACCAATCTCACCTACGCATCAAAACCACAACGATAGTTTGTCAAATAGACTCCGTTTTAACCTTCTCAAGGACCGGGCGTAGCCATACTCGGTTTAACTAAAGTTGGAGAGACAGTCGCCCGCAAGCCATCTATGTGCAAAGCACGTCGAGGGAACCGGTCTCGCGTAAGCGTACGCGTAAGGTTGGTCCGGGTCGTCTCGTCCAACAATACCGCCGAACCAAAATATGACATGCTGGTAGGCAGTATGACTTGTATCGTCCACAACTCACTTGTGTTCTACTCGTGCATATAACATCAACATAAGTAACCTAGGCTCTGATACCACTGTTGGGTTTCGTAGTAATTTCAAAAATTTTCCTACGCGCACACAGGATCATGTGATGCATAGCAACGAGGGGAGAGTGTTGTCTACGTACCCAACGCAGACCGACTGCGGAAGCGATGACACGACGTAGAGGAAGTAGTCATACGTCTTCACGATCCAACCGATCAAGCACCGAAACTACGGCACCTCCGAGTTCGAGCACACGTTCAGCCCGATGACGATCCCCGGACTCCGATCCAGCAAAGTGTCGGGGAAGAGTTTCGTCAGCACGACGGCGTGGTGACGATCTTGATGAACTACAGCAGCAGGGCTTCGTCTAAACTCCGCTACAGTATTATCGAGGAATATGGTGGCAGGGGGCGCCGCACACGGCTAAGGAATCGATCACGTGGATCAACTTGTGTTAACTTGTGTGTCTAGAGGTGCCCCCCTGCCCCCGTATATAAAGGAGGGAGGGAGGAGGAGGCCGGCCTAGGGAGGAGGCGCGCCATAGGGGAGTCCTACTCCCACCGGGAGTAGGATTCCCCCCTTCCTAGTCCAACTAGGGATCCTTCCATGTAGTAGGAGTAGGAGACTAGGAAGGGGAAGAGAGAAGGGAAGGAAGGAGGGGGTGCGGCCCCTCCCCCTAGTCCAATTCGGACTAGGCCTTGGGGGGGCGCGCGGCCTGCCCTAGGCAGCCCCTCTCTCTTTCCCGCAGGGCCCAATAAGGCCCAATACTTCTCCCCGGCGAATTCCCGTAACTCTCCGGTACTCCGATAAATACCCGAATGACTCGGAACCTTTCCGAACTCCGAATATAGTCGTCCAATATATCGATCTTTACGTCTCGACCATTTCGAGACTCCTCGTCATGTCCCCGATCTCATCCGGGACTCCGAACTCCTTCGGTACATCAAAACTCATAAACTCATAATATAACTGTCATCGAAACCTTAAGCGTGCGGACCCTACGGGTTCGAGAACAATGTAGACATGACCGAGACACGTCTCCGGTCAATAACCAATAGCGGGACCTGGATGCCCATATTGGCTCCTACATATTCTACGAAGATCTTTATCGGTCAGACCGCATAACAACATACGGTGTTCCCTTTGTCATCGGTATGTTACTTGCCAGAGATTCAATCGTCGGTATCCAATACCTAGTTCAATCTCGTTACTGGCAAGTCTCTTTACTCGTTCTGTAATACATCATCTCACAACTAACATCTTAGTTGCAGTGCTTGCAAGGCTTATGTGATGTGCATTACCGAGAGGGCCCAGAGATACCTCTCCGACAATCGGAGTGACAAATCCTAATATTGAAATACGCCAACCCAACATCTACCTTTGGAGACACCTGCAATGCTCCTTTATAATCACCCAGTTACGTTGTGACGTTTGGTAGCACCCAAAGTGTTCCTCCGGCAAACGGGAGTTGCATAATCTCATAGTTATAGGAACATGTATAAGTCATGAAGAAAAGCAATAGCAACATACTAAACGATCGGGTGCTAAGCTAATGAAATGGGTCATGTCAATCAGATCATTCAACTAATGATGTGACCTCGTTAATCAAATAACAACTCGTTGTTCATGGTTAGGAAACATAACCATCTTTGATTAACGAGCTAGTCAAGTAGAGGCATACTAGTGACACTTTGTTTGTCTATGTATTCACACATGTATTATGTTTCCGGTTAATACAATTCTAGCATGAATAATAAACATTTATCATGAAATAAGGAAATAAATAATAATTTTATTATTGCCTCTAGGGCATATTTCCTTCAGGTTTAAGCTTATGGATGATCATACAAAAAAATTATGCATTATTGAACTTTGTTTCTAGAAATCTTTTAGATTCCACCACAGGGGGTAGCTTTCTGGAAATCACATCAGGAGAAGCTACAAAACTCATTGATAATAATATGGCAAATTATTCACAATGGGACACTGAAAGAACTCCAACTAGTAAAAAGGTGAATTCTGTTGAAGAAATTAATACTTTGAGTGATAAAATGGATGCACTTATGAAAATGATTGCTAGTAAGAGTGCTCGTATTGATCCTAATGTTGTGCCATTGTCCACTTTGATTGAGCAAAATAATGATTTCGTTGATGTGAAATTTTTTTCTCGAAATAATTTCAATAGTAATGCTAATAGAGGTAATTTTAATCCTAGGTTGTTTCTTGGAAATTCCTCTAATAATTATGGTAGTTCCTATGGTAATTCTTATAATAATAATGATGGGATGCCCTCTGATCTTGAGAGTAATATTAAATAATTTATTATTTCTCAAAATATTTTCAATACTATGATAAGAGGAAAAATTGAAGCTCGGAACATGGATAGAATTGTTCATGATGTGGAAAATCTCAAATCTAAAATTTTGCCACCCAAGCTTGATATTAATGAGTCCATTAAATCTATCTATGTCTCCATTAATGAAAGTAAATAAAGAACCGCTAGGTTGAGAGCTAAGCGAGAATTCCTAGAAAAAGTGACCCCATCCGGTTTTTATCGTAGTCATGATGGAGAGATTAAGATGATTGGTGTTTCACCAATTTAATATTTATTTAGTAATATAAAAATTGATTAAAAGGTACTAAATATGAGTCAATGTTAGCTAGAAGGCGTCCCAATTGTTCAGAGGGTGATTATCTTGAAAAAATTGATAAAAGTGGGTTTGGAGAGGTCAAAACTTTAACTAGTGATGTGCCCACTACTTTGGGTTTCAAGGATTTTAATTATGATAGTTGTTATTTAATTGAGTGTATTTACTAGTTGCAGTCTATGATAAATTCACCCAATGCTTATGAACAAAATAAAGCTTTTACTAAACATTTCGTAGAAGCTATGATGAAATCTTTAGAAGAAAAGTTAGAATTGGAGGTTTCAATATCTAGGAAATTATATGATGAATGGGAACCTACTATTAAAATAAATATTAAAAATTATGAGTGTAATGCTTTATGTATTTGGGTGCTAGCGTTTCCGCTATACCAAAATATTTATGTGACTTGCTAGGCCTTCATGATTTGGATGAATCTTCCCTTAATTTGAACTTAGCGGATTCCACTATGAAGAAACCATTGGGTAGAATAAATGATGTGCTTATTCTTGCAAATAGAAATTATTTGCCCGTCGATTCATTGTGCTTGATATTGATTGCAATCTGTCTTGCCCTATAATACTTGGTAGGCCTTTCCTATGTACCATATGTTCTATTATTTATATGAAGAAGGTAATATAAGATTCCAATTTCCGCTAAAGAAATGAATGGAACACTTCCCTAGAAAGAGAATTAAGCCACCATATGAATCTATTATGAGGGCCACCTATGGAATTAATTTGTAGGATGAAAACAATTGAAACTATGCATTATGCCTTGTTAGGGGCGTAAAACAATAGTGCTTGTTGGGAGGCAACCCAGTACTTATGTTTATTTTCCCTTTTTTCTGTTTTTGCGTGTGCACATAATCATGCTACTGTTATGGTCGTGTTTTTGTGTTTAAATTAGTGTTTGTGCCAAGTAAAGCCTTTGGGATGATTTGGTTGATAGTTGATTTGATTTCATCAAAAAACAGAAACTTTTGCACCCAGTAGGAGAATTGTTTATGTTCACTCGAACATGAAAAAATTCTGAATTTTTGACACATGATTGATATACGAATTTCCCATGTTTTCCCAATTTTTTTAGAATGTTTGGAGTTACAAAAGTATTGTGTTTGTCCAGATCATTACAGGTTGTTCTGTTTTCGTTGCATTGTATGCTTGTTTTAATGAATCTACATGGATTGTATCGGGGGGTATAAGTCATGGTGAAGTTAGAATACATTAGGTATTATGCAATAATAAAATATGAATTGGTTTACAATAGTACCTAAAGTTTATGATTTGCTTGTTATACTAACGGATCTCATGAGTTTTTTGTTGAGTTTTGTGTGCTGAAGTTTTCAAGTTTTAAGTGAGATCGCGATGGATGAAGTAATAAGTTTGCCAAGACCCTAAGCTTGGGGATTCCCAAGGCACCCCAAAGTAATATTCAAGTACACCTGAGGGAGTCCTGGATTAGGGGGTGTCCGGATAGCCAGACTATACCTTCGGCCGGACTCCTGGACTATGAAGATACAAGATTGAAGACTTCGTCCCGTGTCCGGAAGGGACTTTCCTTGGCGTGGAAGGAAAGCTTGGCGATACGGATATGTAGATCTCCTACCATTGTAACCGACTCTATGTAACCCTAGCCCTCTTCGGTGTCTATATAAACCGGAGGGTTTTAGTCCGTAGGACGAAGAACAATCATACCATAGGCTAGCTTCTAGTGTTTAGCCTCTCTGATCTCGCGGTAGATCTACTCTTGTACTACCCATATCATCAATATTAATCAAGCAGGACGTAGGGTTTTACCTCCATCAAGAGGGCCCGAACCTGGGTAAAACATTGTGTCCCCTGCCTCCTATTACCATCCGCCTAGACGCACAGTTCGGGACCCCCTACCCGAGATCTGCCGGTTTTGACACCGACATTGGTGCTTTCATTGAGAGTTCCTCTGTGTCGTCACTTTTAGGCCCGATGGCTCCTCCGACCATCAACGATGATGCGATCCAATGTGAGACTTTTCTCCCCGGACAGGTCTTCGTATTTGGCGGCTTTGCACTGCGGGCCAATTCGCTTGGCCATCTGGAGCAGATCGAAAGCTACGCCCCTGGCCGTCAGGTCAGATTTGGAAGTTTAAACTACACAGCGGACCTCCGCGGAGACTTAATCTTCGACGGATTCGAGCCGCAGCCGAGCGCGTCGCACTGTCACGATGGGCATGATCTAGCTCTACTGCCGAACAGTGCCCTGGAGGCCGCACCCGCATCAGCTTCGACCCTTAATTCGGAGCCAACTGCGCCAATCGAGGATGGGTGGTTGGACACCGCCTCGGGGGCTGCAATCTCTATGGCAATCGAGCCGAACACCAGCCCTATTCTTTGCGAAGCCCGTGACTCCAAGGAGCCGGACTCCTCTCCAGACTCCGAGCCCTCCGCGCCCCTATCGATCGAACCCGATTGGGCGCCGATCATGGAGTTCACCGCCGCGGACATCTTTCAGCACTCGCCCTTCAGCGATATTCTGAATTCACTAAAGTCTCTCTCTTTATCAGGAGAGCCCTGGCCGGACTATGGTCAACAAGGTTGGGATGCGGATGATGAAGAAATTCAAAGCCCACCCACCACCCACTTCCTAGCCACTGTGCTTGACTTCGACTCTGAAGACATTGACGGTATGGACAACAATGTAGGAGATGAACATGAACCAACGCCTATAAGGCACTGGACAGCCACCTCATCTCATGATGTATACATGGTGGACACACCCAAAGGAAGCGACGATGAGGAACACAGGGATGCAACGAGGGATCGTTCACTCAAAAAGCATTCAAAGCGGCGATGTAAGCGCCGCTCCAAGCCCCGCCTCGACAGAGGCAACAGCCATACAGACCCAGCCATAGAGTAGGACGAGCCGGCAGACGACGAACATGCCTTCGAGCAACCGTCCGAACAGGGCAACTTGGATAAACAAACCGAACACCCCGTCCCCGGCGAAAACAACAGTCCGGACGACATTACGCTGGACGGGCTCATGGAGCAGAAGAACCTCCACGAAGGGCTCGTCGCTACTGCGCGTAGCCTGAAAAAGTAGAAGCGAAAGCTCAAAACTGCGGAAGATGCACTCAGAATCAGATGGAGCAAAGTACGCAACACCACAGACAAATATGGCGGCAGTCGCCGCACAAAAAGCTATCCAAAGCGAAAGCTACTACCTGAATTTGACGAGGAGGCCTTAGAGCCCCCGCAGTCAAAAAATAGGAAAGCAACCCGGTCGGATAGACGACCGCATGGCCAGCATGGAGCGGCAAGCGGCGACGCACACAAGCCGGCACGCGATCCACCAAAGGATCCGCATCAAAAAGATGGCCCAGCCAGATCTATCTACGGGCCAAGAAAGCAAGCTCTAGTAATCAATGCAACACAACAAATATCCGAACATCACGGCACACCCAAATACAGGGGTGCCGCACACCCCCTATGTTTCACCGATGAGGTGCTGGACCATGAATTTCCAGCGGGATTCAAGCCCGTAAACATAGAGGCGTACGACGGAACAACAGACCCTGGGGTCTGGATCGAGGATTATATCCTCCACATACATGGCTAGAGGAGATGACCTCCATGCCATAAAATACTTACCCCTCAAGCTTAAAGGGCCAGCCCGGCATTGGCTCAAAAGCCTTCGCGAAAACACCATTGGAAGTTGGGAAGAGCTTGAGGATGCTTTCCGGGCAAATTTTCAAGGGACCTATGTCCGCCCTCCGGATGCAGACGATCTCAGTCACATAACTCAACAGCCCGGAGAGTCAGCCCAGAAATTCTGGAACATATTTCTTACTAAAAAGAATCAGATAGTCGACTGTCCGGACGCCGAAGCCCTAGCAGCTTTTAAGCATAACGTTCGAGACGAATTGCTCGCCAGACACCTCGGCCAAGAAAAGCCAAGAACAATGGCCGCATTAACAAGCCTCATGACCCACTTTTGTGCAGCAGAGGACAACTGGTTGGCAAGATGTAGCACCAGCGACCCAAGTACATCCGAAGTTAGGGATGGAAACGGAAAACCCCGACGCAACAAGGACCAGCGCCGGAATAAGAGAAACAGCCCAAAGAGCACGGCAGTCAACGCCGGATTCAAAACTCGCGGCAGAATCAGAGAAAGCCGCCCCTCAAGGATAACAGGGACGAGCTATCCAACTTAAACAAAATCTTGGACAAGATATGTCAAATACACAGTACTCCCGGGAAGCCTGCGAACCATACCCACATAGTTTGTTGGGTTTTCAAGCAATCCGGCAAACTCAACGCCGGACACAAGGGGCTCGACACACCAAGTGAGGACGACGACGAACCCCACAAGCAGAGCACCAGGAAACAAAAGGAATTCCCACAAGAAGTCAAAACAGTAAACTTACTTCACGTGACGAACAGAATGGCGCCAACAGAGATACGCGCCATACGGCCTATCCCAAAGGAGTCTCGCCAATGGTTGTTAAAACCGATCACCTTCGACCATCAGGATTACTCTAGAAGTATCCAGAACGCAGGCTGGACTGCCTTGGTATTAGATCCAATAATCGGCGGACTCCACTTTACAAATGTCCTGATGGACGGCGGTAGTGGTCTAAACCTGTTATACTAGGACATAATCCGCAACATGGGGATAGACCCAACAAAAATTCGCCATAGCAAAACCTCCTTTCAAGGGGTAACGCCAGGCCCGGATGCCCGTTGCATGGGTTCTCTCCGGCTAGAAGTTATGTTCGGCTCCCCCGATAACTTCCGTCGCGAACAGCTAACTTTCCACATCGCCCCATTCTCAAGTAGCTATCAAGCACTGCTGGGACGCGAAGCTTTCGCCCGCTTTAACGCAATACCGCATTATGCATATCTCACGCTTAAGATGCCCGGTCCACGAGGTATCATCCCATTAAAGGGAAAACATTGAGTGTTCCCCCCGCGCGGCAGACAGCGCGACTGCCTTGACAGCCCCACAATAAAGTGGCTTCACCAGCCAAAGCACCTAAACAGGTCGTCAAGACCACGGACACGGCTAGACGAGTCCGGCATAAACATACAATTGATAAAGGCTTAATAGCCGTATACCCCTGTACTAGGGGCTCCGCGCATATAAAACAAGAGACAATAAAGCTCAATTTTACCCATTTCGATTTATACTATGTTTATTTAGTATAACTCATGTTTGGCACGATCTTTCCTAAACTAAGTTCCTCTCTTTTACAGATGAACACCGTGCTACGCCCGTCCAGGATACGGCACAACGGAGACACAGGCGCAGACGTGCAGCAGGGACCCGTTCCAAGGATTCTTTTCAGATTAAGACCCTGCGTAAACCTTTTTTACTGTCTCTTGTTGATACACATCCCCTGGTTTCTTGGTATAACCAAGGAGGAGGCTGGCGTTTTGGCATGTGGCCACGTCAGAGTTTTGCGCGTACCTGGACACTAGGGGCTTATTACTAAGGGCGTTATCCCGCCCGCCCTCATAAAGACCGAATACCTTAGGGAGTGTTCGGCGTCGCGAGTTTGGCCTTATATGCATCAGCTCCGAATCATGTCTTTGGTCAAATGTTGGGTTTGCCCGGCTCCTGTGTTTTGCTACCTTACGTTCCGCTCTATCGGCTAAGGCGGCACCAGGAGAACTACTGCGATTGTGCCCCGGTTCGGCCAGGCGAGCACCTCAGTAGAGAAAGCCGAAAACTGACTGTCATGATATAGCGTGAGACTGGTCAACCACTCGATGACTTACCGGAATCTTTAGGATTCCTCCGCATTAACGAAGGGCCGCTTCCCGGCCAGGCACATACGCGCCCCGAGTTCGGGCGAGCGCAGGCGCCACCAGGGGCTATATAAGTAGCCTCACTGTCAAACTCCTATGGCTAAGTGAAAGTGATAAAGCATCATAGTCCGATTGCCTAGTTCGCTGCGCTATCACCTCCTTTGTAGGACCAAGACGTTGGATCAAGTGTGAAAATGCGCCTTCTGCGAACACCCCCGCATTATGTGCGTGGGGGCTGAAGCCGACGACTGCCATCTTTCAGATTATATATACATATATGTTAAACGGCCGCACAGGAGGTATTATAATACTTGCAGGCACAAGTATAAAAAGCTTCTACAATTTATCAAAATATTGTTTTACAATAATATATGCTATTCGAATATAGTATCCTTCGAGCACTGCGTCTCTATTAAACGAGCGCCTTGCAGAACTTCCTGAAAATAGTGCTCGGCAGGTACTCGGCTTCCATCCGAGTCTGGGGATGCAACAGCGGTGGCCTCCATTTCCGCCCAGTATGTCTTCACACGGGCAAGAGCCATCCGCGCACCCTCTATGCACGCTGACCTCTTCATCGCATTGATATGCGGCGCCGCACCAAGGAACTGCTGCACCAAGTTGAAATAACTTTTCGGCTCTGGCCTCTCTGGCCACAGATGACTCATGACATACTTCATGGCGAGTCCGGACAACCTATTTAGCTCGGCCCATTCGGCCAAACGATCGGCTAATGACAGTGGACGCTCCGGATTGTGGAACTGCGACCAAAAGAGCTTTTCCACTTCGCGATCTTCTTGATCTCGGAAGTGTTCGGCCGCATCTGCGGCACTCGCTGCCAAATCCAGATAGGTGTCCGCCGTACTCCACATCCGGTCTAACGGAGCATGTTTAGGATCACAGAACTTCCTCCGCAGCATAAAGGGCTTTCCAGCCGCGATCTCTCCGGCCTGACGCAGCTCCTCCTTCATAGCTCTCATTGCAGAGCGAGCATCCTTGGCATCGGCAACGGCCTTCTCCAGGTCCGTCTGTTCCGCCCGATCTTCTTTTTCAAGAAGCTTGCAACGGTCAGCAGCGTTCTTCAGCTTCACGGCCATCTCGGCCATTTCCTTCTTGCTTCGGCAGTGAGCAGCCTGTTCGGCTTTCAGCTCTTCAATTGCCTTTCCGGCAGCCGCATCACTTTTCCTGGCTTGCTCCTTGGCTCGGGCAAGTTCCGCCCGAAGATTCTCCATGGCAGCAGCACCATCTGCATCAAGCGCACACATTGTAAGATACTGGCATAAAGCTCCTCTTACCAGGTGCCGCCGGAGGAATTACATACCTTGTGCCTCGTCAAGCCGCTTGTTGACAAGCGCGATGTCGGCATCTGCCACGTCAAGTTGCCGCTTTAGCTCGGCAAATTCATCAGTCCGGCTTGCCACCGGACACTTCGCCACCTACGTATGAAGGCGGCATATTAGACCTGGGATTATGATCCTCTGCGCGCCGTCACTTTTGACAACGCACAGAGTCTCAGGGGCTACTATCTACACAGGGCGCATCTTATTTATGCGCAACTGTCCAAAAAGGGTACATTATTTCGCGTACCTCAAAACCTGTCAGTAAACTCCTGACGGCCTCGTGCAATCCGCTCTCCGCGGATGAAATCCTCTCAATCACCGTACCCATCAATGCACGGTGCTCCTCTGAGATAGATGCTCGCCCTAGCAGATCCTTCAGCTCCTCCGACCGCGCACCAGACGGCGCCGGACTCGTCCGATGGCCCTTTTCGAAGGCCGGACGCGGAGGGCTTTGGGGGGCCATATGACTACCTTCCGGCCCTGCCGGATTCGGAGAAACCCTCCGCGACGATACCTCAGGGTCGCCCGCCTCGCAAGGCGGTACGGCAGGGGGAGGCGTTCCGCTCTCCATCATCTCCGGAAGAAGATCCCCCGAAGACGAGCTCTGCTGAGAAGGGCTAAGGTCCGAGCTACAAGGTAAATTTTCGATTACTTTTCTCAGATATAAAGCAAGGATTTCTCTCGTTTCTTAAAAAGAAAACTCCTCTCTACTTACGGCTCGGTGGAGGGCTGATCCCCTTGAGGGCATAATTCGGCCGAAGTATCCCCCAGCACAGGACCCTCTGGCGAAGATTTCTTCCCCCGCTTTGAGGCCATGGTCTCCGGGTCTTCAGAGGCGGTCCTCTTCTTCCCCGAGGAGAGGAATTTTTCGATTCCTCCCTTCCGGACAACCTCCTTCGAGGAGGCTGTAGCTTCCTTGTCCCCTCCCTCGCTTTCCTTTGAAGGCACAACCTCCAACATCCTGACTAGCACGGGACCCGGCGTGGTCTCGGGGAGGGGGGCCGGACACCTGATTAGCTTTGCTTTCGCTATCCACTCCTGTTTAAAGGACAGCTCTTTTAGGGGCAATTTTATGATAAATATACGGATAGCGAGTCCGGGCACAAGGCTACTTACTTGAGTATCCGGACGATTGCAGCTCAGACCTGCGTCCTCCGTAGAATCCGGACACACTACTTGTGGTCCGAAGAACAATTTGTACATCTCCACGGGCGTCATGCCAAGAAAATGTTGGAGAACTCGTGGTCCCTCCGGGTTGAACTCCCACAGGCGGAGGGGGCGACGTTTGCAGGGCAGAACTCGGCGAATTAACATAACCTGCGTCACCACGACCAGACTGATGTCTCTTTCTAGGAGATCTCGGATGCGGCCCTGCAACAGGGGCACGTCCTTTGCCGGCCCCCAGTCCAGCCCCTTATTGACCCATGACGCCAGTCGTGGCGGGGGACCCGAGCGGAAAGCAGGCAGCGCCACCCACTTGGTGCTCCTGGGAGCTGTGATATAAAACCACTCTCGTTGCCATAAGCTGGACTCCCCTTGAAAAGAGCCCTCGGGCCATGGAGCACCAGCATTCTTGCTTATAAAAGCACCTCCGCACTCCGCGTGCCGTCCCTCGATCATCTTCGGCTCTACTTTGAAGGTCTTGAGCCATAGTCCGAAGTGAGGAGTAATACGGAGGAAGGCTTCACACACGACGATGAATGAGGAAATATGGAGGATGGACTCCGGAGCTAAGTCGTGAAATTCCAGCCCATAATAAAACATGAGCCCCCTCACGAAGGGATCCGTCGGGAAGCCTAGCCCCCGAAGGAAGTGAGACATGAACACCACACTCTCACCAGGCTTGGGAGTGGGAATGACCTGCCCTTGAGCAGGCAGCCTATGCGAGATTTCGCCGGTCAAGAACCTGGCCTCTCTCAACTTCAGCACGTCCTCCTCCGTGACGGAGGAGGGCATCCATCGGCCTCGAAGGTCGGAACCGGACATTGTCGAAGGTCCGAAGCGCCTGAAATCTGGAGCCTTGGGTGTTGGAACTCGAGGCGAAGGGCGAACTCGTTTGAGATTGAAAGAAAGGAGTAAGGCCTTGGTCTCTTTATAAGAGGTTGAATACCAAGGGCCCTCCCCGTGACCGTTTGGGACTCGCCTTTGATCGAGAAAACATACCAACGGGTACGGTTGGGTTACCCACGCCCGTATTGATGAGAATCCCGGAATAAGGGGACACGATCTCTGCTTTGACAAGACGTGCCAAGGAAACCGCCTCGCTAAACGCGCTGAGGTGGGACAGTAAAACGATTCGAATAAAGACTTGGCCGTGGTGTGATGTCACGCTACGGAATACGTCAGCAGATTAGATTTGTGTAAATATTATTCTCTCTATGGCAATATGTGGAAACTTATTTTGCAGAGCCGGACACTACCTTTGTGTTCAAAATCTTCTATGAAGTACTTGGAGGAGGAACCCGCCTTGCAATGCCGAAGACAATCTGCGCGCCGGACTCGTCGTCATTGAAGCCTGGTTCAGGGGCTACTGAGGGAGTCCTGGATTAGGGGGTGTCCGGATAGCCGGACTATACCTTCAGCCGGACTCCTGGACTATGAAGATACAAGATTGAAGACTTTGTCCCGTGTCCGGAAGGGACTTCCCTTGGCGTGGAAGGCAAGCTTGACGATACGGATATGTAGATCTCCTACCATTGTAACCGACTCTGTGTAACCCTAGCCCTCTCCTGTGTCTATATAAACCAGAGGGTTTTAGTCCGTAGGACGAAGAACAATCATACTATAGGCTATCTTCTAGGGTTTAGCCTCTCTGATCTCGCGGTAGATCTACTCTTGTACTACCCATATCATCAATATTAATCAAGCAGGACGTAGGGTTTTACCTTCATCAAGAGGGCCCGAACCTGGGTAAAACATTATGTCCCCTGCCTCCTGCTACCATCCGCCTAGACGCATAGTTCGGGACCCCCTACCCGAGATCCACTGGTTTTGACACCGACAACACCCACCCAAGACTCTAAGCTTGGGGATTTCCCGGATGGTATCCCCTCTTTCTTCTACCAATCATCGGTAAATTACCTGGAGCTATATTTTTATTCATCACATATATGAGTTTTGCTTGGAGTCATGTATTATATGAGTCATTGATTTTCTTGCCTTTTAGTTTGCTACAATCAGCTTTGCTGGACACACCTTTTGAGAGGGACACACATTTATTCGTGATTTGTTAGAATACTCTTTGTGCTTCACTTATATGTTTTGAGCTAGGCAGTTGCTCTAGTACTTCACTTTTATGTTTTAGAGCACGAGGTGGCTATATTTTAAAGACATAATTATACTCTCATGGTTCACTTATACCATTTTGATAGTTTGATAATAGTAATGGCAATATGCATGTGTTATGAAATTGGTCCTAATATGATAGGTGTTCAAGAGGGATATAATAAGAAATTTCATGTAGATCACTGAATATGAAAAGTTGTATTCCTTCCAATAGTTCGGCGATTTAGAGATGGTAATATGTGGGAGGTACTAGCGAATAATTGGTGTTTAGTAAGAATATTGGCATTAAGGTTTGTGATTCCCGAAGCATGCATGTATAGTCTCTCGTCATGCTTAGAATTTGGAGCACGATTTATTATTGAGTGTTTTCCTTTGCATGAAGGTCGGGGGGCGATGGTTAACTCCTACCAACCTCCCCCCTAGGGGCATGCGTAGTAGTACTTTGCTTCCGGGGCTAATAGACTTTCGTAATAAGTATGTGAGTTCTTTAGGACTAATGTGAGTCCATGGATTATACACACTCTCACCTTTCTGCATTTTGCTAGCCTCTTTGGTAGCATGCCCTTTCTCACCTCGAGATGTGGTGCAAACTTCGCTGGTGCATCCAAAACAGCCACAATACCTACCTATTATGGCATTTACATAGCCATTCTGGGATATATTGCCATGCAACTTCCACCGTTCCATTATTATAACACACATCATTATTGTCGTATTGCTTTGCATGATCATGTAGCTGACATAGTATTTGTGGCTCAGCCACCGTTCATCATTTTTATACATGTTACGCTAGATCATTGCACATCCCGGTACACTGCCATAGGCATGCATATAGAGTCATATTATGTTCTATACCGAGTTGTAATTTTGATTTGTAAGTAAATAGAAGTGTGATGATCATCATTATTCATTTTTTGAGAACTGATGACAGTGATGTTCTCTCACTGCCTTTTATATTAATAAGTTAAGAATTGGGGGGGGGGTTAGAATATCCAGATAGTTACAATTTACATTGGAAGGGGGGAGGGGAGTGACTAAGCAGCTATTACAAAGAGTTACAAAGAGCTAGCTAGGGATAAAATGTAAGGGCCATGCTCCTGCTTCGATCTATGAGCTAGCATGGCAAAGTCCAGCTTGAATTTGTTCTTCCAAGAATCAAACGAGGGCTAGATCCCTCTGAAGTGCTTATCATTTCTCTCCTTCCAGATCCCCCACGCTGCCACCGCAAAGACTTCCAGGAACATTGGCCGAGCCCATCTAGCTTTGGCATCATGCAACATTCTCAACCTGCATATATCATTCGGCCATTGGATTCCAAGGGCATTCCAACATCTCTGGCTAAAGGGGCAGGTAAAGAAGAGGTGCATGATGTCTTCCTCCGGAGGGTTGTGACAGAGTAGACAAGTGTAGTCATCATTTTGGATTTTGTAATGTATTCTCTTCAGCATGTTCCTAGTGTTCAATCTATCAGACATGAGCAGCCACATGAACACTTTCCACTGCATGGTACATTTAGATTTCCATATCCAACTAAAGGCTTCGTCCACCTGTACCTAGCTGAAGCAATGGGCATAATATTGTGTAGATCTAAAATCCTTCCCACCCCAAACACATGACCAAGTGCCCTTATCCGTATTGAGGGAAATATCCAATGTTTTAGCCTGCAACCCAACCACCTCTTGCCGCGCCTCCGGTGAGAGAGGAAGGTGGAACACCTCACCCAATCGTTCAGAAGATAGTAGCTGACGCACCGAGGTGTCTGGTTCTCTGGCAAACGAGAAGGCTCTCGGGAATCTGTCTTGAAAGATTTCACTTTTCCACTTATCCTTCCAGAAGAGGATCGTCTCACCCGCGTCCACATCTGCCCTTGTGACCCCTCTATAGATATCCAAGAGTCGTATGAGATACCTCCACCAAAACGATCCATAAGGCTCCATTGCATGAGGTATTTTGCCTACATAATAAGTATCCTAGATCAAGTTTACCCAAGGAACATCAAGCTTGTTGTAGAATTTGTGGAGCTGTTTCAGTAGCAGCCATTGGTTTTGGACTTTGAGGTCGATGACCCCCATGCCCCCTTGTTCTTAGGTATACACACCATCCCCCAAGCCGCCAACGAGCTGTCATTGTACCCATCATCTAATTTCCTCACCCAAAGACAAGACATGCGCAGTTTATCAAGATGGTCAATGATTTTGGGGTTTATCTTGATGGAACACATAGCATAAATGGCCAGAGATGTCACCACTGAATTCAACAATGTGAGTTTCGAGCCATAATCCAATAGAGAGGCTGCAGCCGATACTCTCCTATGTATTGACGTCACCAGCGGCATCAAATCAGTTACAGTCGGGCGCGTGGTGCCCATGGGCAGACCAAGATACGTAAACGACATCTGGCCAATCAAACAACCAAAGATAGCAGCCAACGCTGTGGCATTCACAGGCTCCAGATTGATGGGCACCAGAGTGGACTTGTGAAAACTAATCTTGAGACCCACCGACATCGCGTAATCAATCAAAATATCCCTCAGCACCTGCGCCTGCAAAGGGCAAGCGGGGAAGACAATGATTGTGTCGTCAGCATATTGGATTACGGGGTAGTCATTGTTTGGCGTGGGTATAGGCAACTGGATTAGCCCTGACTGGCTAGCATCATTGATTGTCGACCGCAACAGATCAGCTGCAAGGATGAAAATCAATGGCTATAATGGATCACCCTGCCGAACACCACACAGACATCCAAATTGCTTCCCGGGGGTGCCATTAAGCAGCACCGCAGAACACCTCAAGGAAAAGATGCACTTGTCCATCCCAACTGTCACATCCCTAGTTCTGGTATGACCTAGGCTAGCCTTCTTGTGAGCATCATGTTTAAATTTCATTTAAATTTGAAATGGGGATTTGTGAAACCCTCAGAATTCATTTCTGGAAATGACCCAGATAAAAAGTGCTCCAAAAAGGTCCAAGAAAATGTTCATGTTGCTCTCTGAAAATTTTGGTCAGAGGTAAAATTCAAACAAATATTTTCAGGAGCTCATAAATATTTATTTTGGCCATTTGGAATTAATGCAATACTTATTTGCATTGGATATATATATGTTATATTTATTTATATATGTCCAATAATTCTGATTTTTATGTGAGGGGCTCTGGAATATTTCAACTAGCTCCTACAATAAATTTCAGAAGAAAAATAAATTGATTTAGTGTTTTACTAAATCAGGAAACAAATTACAGAAATAGAAAAGAAAACAAAAAAGGAAAAAACCTTACCTGGGTTACCTGCGGCCTTGCACTGTGCGGCCCAGCAGGCCGGCCCAGCCCACCAGGCCCTCTGCCAGTCATCCCCTGAAGGAAATATGCCCTAAAGGCAATAATAAAAGTTATTATTTATTTCCTTATATCATGATAAATGTTTATTATTCATGCTAGAATTGTATTAACCGGAAACATAATACATGTGTGAATACATAGACAAACAGAGTGTCACTAGTATGCCTCTACTTGACTAGCTCGTTGATCAAAGATGGTTATGTTTCCTAGCCATAGACATGAGTTGTCATTTGATTAACGGGATCACATCATTAGGAGAATGATGTGATTGACTTGACCCATTCCGTTAGCTTATCACTTGATCATTTAGTTTGTTGCTATTGCTTTCTTCATAACTTATACATGTTCCTATGACTATGAGATTATGCAACTCCCGTTTACCGGAGGAACACTTTGTGTGCTACCAAGCGTCACAACGTAACTGGGTGATTATAAAGGTGCTCTACAGGTGTCTCCAAAGGTACTTGTTGGGTTGGCGTATTTCGAGATTAGGATTTGTCACTCCGATTGTCGGAGAGGTATCTCTGGGCCCTCTTGGTAATGCACATCACTCAAGCCTTGCAAGCATTGCAACTAATAAGTTAGTTGTAGGATGATGTATTATGGAACGAGTAAAGAGACTTGCCGGTAACGAGATTGAACTAGGTATTGAGATGCCGATGATCGAATCTCGGGCAAGTAACATACCGATGACAAAGGGAACAACGTATGTTGTTATGCAGTCTGACCGATAAAGATCTTCGTAGAATATGTAGTAGCCAATATGAGCATCCAGGTTCCGCTATTGGTTATTGACTGGAGACGTCTCTCGGTCATGTCTACATAGTTCTCGAACCCGTAGGGTCCGCACGCTTAAAGTTCGGTGATGATCGTAATTAGGCTTTTTGTGTTTTGATGTACCGAAGGTTGTTCAGAGTCCCGTATATGATCACAGACATGATGAGGAGTCTCGAAATGGTCGAGACATAAAGATTGATATATTGGAAGCCTATATTTGGATATCGGAAACATTCCGGGTAAAATCAGGATTTTACCGGAGTACCGGGGGGTTACCGGAACCCCCCCGGGGGTTAATGGGCCTACATGGGCCCTAAGGGAGAATAGAAGGGCCGGCCAGGGCAGGCCGCACGCCCCCTTCCCCGAGTCCGAATAGGACAAGGAAGGGGGGGGCGCCCCCCTTTCCTCTTTCCCCCTTCCCCTTCCTTCTCCAACAAGGTAAGAGGGGGGAGTCCTACTCCCGGTGGGAGTAGGACTCCTCCAGGCGCACTCCTAGGGCCGGCCGCACCTCCTCCTCTCCCTCCTTTATATACGGGGGCAAGGGGGCACCCCATGACACACAAGTTGATCTTCGTGATCGTTCCTTAGCCGTGTGCAGTGCCCCTTCCACCATATTCCACCTTGGTCATATCATAGCGGTGCTTAGGCGAAGCCCTGCATCGGTAGAACATCATCACTGTCATCACGCCATCGTGCTGACGAAACTCTCCCTCAACACTCGGCTGGATCGGATCTCGAGGGACGTCACCGAGTTGAACGTGTGCAGAACTCGGAGGTGCCGTACGTTCGGTACTTGGATCGGTCGGATCGGGAAGACGTACGACTAGTTCCTCTACGTTGTGTCAACGCTTCCGTTGCCGGTCTACGAGGGTACATAGACAACACTCTCCCCTCTCGTTGCTATGCATCACCATGATCTTGCGTGTGCGTAGGAAAATTTTGAAATTACTACGTTCCCCAACAGTGGCATCCGAGCCAGGTTTTATGCGTTGATGTTATGCACGAGTAGAACACAAGTGAGTTGTGGGCGATATAAGTCATACTGCTTACCAACATGTCATACTTTGGTTCGGCGGTATTGTTGGATGAAGCGGCCCAGACCAACATTACGCGTACGCTTACGCGAGACTGGTTCTACCGACGTGCTTTGCACACAGGTGGCTGGCGGGTGTCAGTTTCTCCAACTTTAGTTGAACCGAGTGTGGCTACGCCCGGTCCTTGCGATGGTTAAAACAACACCAACTTGACAAACTATTGTTGTGGTTTTGATGCGTAGGTAAGAACGGTTCTTGCTAAGCCCGTATCACCCACGTAAAACTTGCAACAACAAAGTAGAGGACGTCTAACTTGTTTTTGCAGGGCATGTTGTGATGTGATATGGTCAAGACATGATGCTAAATTTTATTGTATGAGATGATCATGTTTTGTAACCGAGTTATCGGCAACTGGCAGGAGCCATATGGTTGTCGCTTTATTGTATGCAATGCAATCGCGCTGTAATGCTTTACTTTATCACTAAGCGGTAGCGATAGTCGTGGAAGCATAAGATTGGCGAGACGACAACGATGCTACGATGGAGATCAAGGTGTCGCGCCGGTGACGATGGTGATCATGACGGTACTTCGGAGATGGAGATCACAAGTACAAGATGATGATGGCCATATCATATCACTTATATTGATTGCATGTGATGTTTATCTTTTATGCATCTTATCTTGCTTTGATTGATGGTAGCATTATAAGATGATCCCTCACTAAATTATCAAAGTAAGTGTTCTCCCTGAGTATGCACCGTTGCGAAAGTTCTTCGTGCTGAGACACCACGTGATGATTGGGTGTGATAGGCTCTACGTTCAAAACAACGGGTGCAAAATAGTTGCACACACGGAATACTCAGGTTAAAACTTGACGAGCCTAGCATATAACAGATATGGCCTCGGAACACGGAGACTGAAAGGTCGAGCATGAATCATATAGTAGATATGATCAACATAGTGATGTTCACCATTGATACTACTCCATCTCACGTGATGATCGGACATGGTTTAGTTGATTTGGATCACGTGATCACTTAGAGGATTAGAGGGATATCTTTCTAAGTGGGAGTTCTTAAGTAATATGATTAATTGAACTTAAATTTACCATGAACTTAGTACCTGATAGTATCTTGCTTGTTAATGTTTGATTGTAGATAGATGGCCCGTGCTGCTGTTCCGTTGAATTTTAATGCGTTCCTTGAGAAAGCAAAGTTGAAAGATGATGGTAGCAATTACACGGACTGGGTCCATAACTTGAGGATTATCCTCATTGGTGCATAGAAGAATTACGTCCTGGAAGCACTGTTAAGTGCCAAGCCTGCTGCAGGAGCAACACCAGATGTTATGAACGTCTGGCAGAGAAAAGCTGATGACTACTCGATGGTTCAGTGTGCCATGCTTTACGGCTTAGAACCGGGTCTTCAACGACGTTTTGAACATCATGGAGCATATGAGATGTTTCAGGAGTTGAAGTTAATATTTCAAGCAAATTCCCGGATTGAGAGATATGAAGTCTCCAATAAGTTCTATAGCTGCAAGATGGAGGAGAATAGTTCTATCAGTGAACATATACTCAAAATGTCTGGGTATCATAATCACTTGACTCAACTGGGAGTTAATCTTCCTGTTGATAGTGTCATTGACAGAGTTCTTCAATCACTGCCACCAAGCAACAAAAGCTTCGTGATGAACTATAATATGCAAGGGATGAATAAGACTATTCCTGAGCTCTTCGCGATGCTAAAAGCCGCGGAGGTAGAAATCAAGAAGGAGCATCAAGTGTTGATGGTCAATAAGACCACCAGTTTCAAGAAAAAGGGCAAAGGGAAGAAGAAGGGGAACTTCAAGAAGAACATCAAACAAGTTGCTGCTCAGGAGAAGAAACCCAAGTCTGGACCTGAGCCTGCGACTGAGTGCTTCTACTGCAAGCAGACTGGTCACTGGAAGCGGAACTGCCCCAAGTATTTGGCGGACAAGAAGGATGGCAAAGTGAACAAAGGTATATGTGATATACATGTTATTGATGTGTACCTTACTAATGCTCGCAGTAGCACCTGGGTATTTGATACTGGTTCTGTTGCTAACATTTGCAACTCGAAACAAGGGCTATAGATTAAGCGAAGATTGGCTAAGGACGAGGTGACAATGCGCGTGGGAAACGGTTCCAAAGTCGATGTGATCGCGGTTGGCATGCTACCTCTACATCTACCTTCGGGATTAGTAGTAGACCTAAATAATTGTTATTTGGTGCCAGCGTTGAGCATGAACATTATATCTGGATCTTGTTTGATGCGAGACGGTTATTCATTTAAATCAGAGAATAATGGTTGTTCTATTTATATGAGTAATATCTTTTATGGTCATGCACCCTTGAAGAGTGGTCTATTTTTGATGAATCTCGATAGTAGTGATACACATATTCATAATGTCGAAACCAAAAGATGCAAAGTTGATAATGATAGTGCAACTTATTTGTGGCACTGCCGTTTAGGTCATATCGGTGTAAAGCGCATGAAGAAACTCCATACTGATGGACTTTTGGAACCACTTGATTATGAATCACTTGGTACTTGCGAACCGTGCCTCATGGGCAAGATGACTAAAACGCCGTTCTCCGGTACTATGGAGAGAGCAACAGATTTGTTGGAAATCATACATACAGATGTATGTGGTCCAATGAATGTTGAGGCTCATGGCGGATATCGTTATTTTCTCACCTTCACAGATGATTTAAGCAGATATGGGTATATCTACTTAATGAAGCATAAGTCTGAAACATTTGAAAAGTTCAAAGAATTTCAGAGTGAAGTTGAAAATCATCGTAACAAGAAAATAAAGTTTCTATGATCTGATTGTGGAGGAGAATATTTGAGTTATGAGTTTGGTCTACATTCGAAACAAAGCGGAATAGTTTCGCAACTCACGCCACCCGGAACACCACAGCATAATGGTGTGTCCGAACGTCGTAATCGTACTTTACTAGATATGGTGCGATCTATGATGTCTCTTACAGATTTACCGCTATCGTTTTGGGGTTATGCTTCAGAGACGGCCGCATTCACGTTAAATAGGGCACCATCAAAATCCGTTGAGACGACCCCTTATGAACTGTGGTTTGGCAAGAAACCAAAGTTGTCATTTCTGAAAGTTTGGGGCTGCGATGCTTATGTGAAAAAGCTTCAACCTGATAAGCTCGAACCCAAATCGGAGAAATGTGTCTTCATAGGATACCCAAAGGAGACTGTTGGGTACACCTTCTATCACAGATCTGAAGGCAAGACTTTTGTTGCCAAATTCGGAGTTTTTCTAGAGAAGGAGTTTCTCTCGAAAGAAGTGAGTGGGAGGAAAGTAGAACTAGATGAGGTAACTGTACCTGCTCCCTTATTGGAATGTAGTACATCACAGAAACCGGTTTCTGTGACACCTATACCAATTAGTGAGGAAGCCAATGATAATGATCATGAAACTTCAAATCAAGTTACTACCGAACCTCGTAGATCAACCAGAGTAAGATCCGCACCAGAGTGGTACGGTAATCCTGTTCTGGAAGTCATGCTACTAGATCGTGAGGAACCTACGAACTATGAAGAAGTGATGGTGAGCCCATATTCCGCAAAATGGCTAGAAGCCATGAAATCTGAGATGGGATCCATGTATGAGAACAAAGTGTGGACTTTGGTTGACTTGCCCGTTGATCGGCAAGCAATTGAGATTAAATGGATCTTCAAGAAGAAGACTGACGCTGACGGTAATGTTACTGTCTACAAAGCTCGACTTGTTGCGAAAGGTTTTCGACAAGTTCAAGGGATTGACTACGATGAGACCTTCTCACCCGTAGCGATGCTTAAGTCTGTCCGAATCATGTTAGCGATTGCCACATTTTATGATTATGAAATTTGGCAGATGGATGTCAAAACTGCATTCCTGAATGGATTTCTGGAAGAAGAGTTGTATATGATGCAACCAGAAGGTTTTGTCGATCCAAAGGGAGCTAACAAAGTGTGCAAGCTCCAGCGATCCATTTATGGATTGGTGCAAGCCTCTCGGAGTTGGAATAAACGCTTTGATAGTGTGACCAAAGCATTTGGTTTTGTACAGACTTTTGGAGAAGCCTGTATTTACAAGAAAGTGAGTGGGAGCTCTGTAGCATTTCTGATATTATATGTGGATGACATATTATTGATTGGAAATGATATAGAATTTCTGGATAGCATAAAGGGATACTTGAATAAGAGTTTTTCAATGAAAGACCTCGGTGACGCTGCTTACATATTGGGTATTAAGATTTATAGAGATAGATCAAGATGCTTAATTGGACTTTCACAAAACACATACCTTGACAAAATTTTGAAGAAGTTCAAAATGGATCAAGCAAAGAAAGGGTTCTTGCTTGTGTTACAAGGTGTGAAGTTGAGTAAGACTCAATGTCCGACCACCGCAGAAGATAGAGAGAAAATGAAAGATGTTACCTATGCTTAAGCCATCGGCTCTATCATGTATGCAATGCTGTGTACCAGACCTGATGTGTGCCTTGCTATAAGTCTAGCAGGGAGGTACCAAAGTAATCCAGGAGTGGATCACTAGACAGCGGTCGAGAATATCCTGAAGTACCTGAAAAGGACTAAGGATATGTTTCTCGTATATGGAGGTGACAAAGAGCTCATCGTAAATGGTTACGTTGATGCAAGCTTCGACACTGATCCGGACGATTCTAAATCGCAAACCGAATACGTTTTTACATTGAACGGTGGAGCTGTCAGTTGGTGCAGTTCTAAACAAAGCGTTGTGGCGGTATCTACATGTGAAGCGGAGTACATAGCTGCTTCAGAAGCAGCAAATGAAGGAGTTTGGATGAAGGAGTTCATATCCGACCTAGGTGTCATACCTAGTGCATCGGGTCCAATAAAAATCTTTTGTGCCAATACTGGTGCAATTGCCTTGGCAAAGGAATCCAGATTTCACAAGAGAACCAAGAACATCAAGAGATGCTTCAATTCCATTCGGGATTTAGTCTAAGTGTGTCACTAGTATGCCTCTACTAGACTAACTCGTTAATCAAAGATGGTTATGTTTCCTAACCATGGACAAAGAGTTGTTATTTGATTAACGGGATCACATCATTAGATGAATGATCTGATTGACATGACCCATTCCATTAGCTTAGCACCTGATCGTTTAGTATGTTGCTATTGCTTTCTTCATGACTTATACATGTTCCTATGACTATGAGATTATGCAACTCCCGTTTGCCGGAGGAACACTTTGTGTGCTACCAAACGTCACAACGTAACTGGGTGATTATAAAGGTGCTCTACAGGTGTCTCCAAAGGTACATGTTGGGTTGGCGTATTTCGAGATTAGGATTTGTCACTCCGATTGTCGGAGAGGTATCTCTGGGCCCTCTCAGTAATGCACATCACATAAGCCTTGCAAGCATTGCAACTAATGAGTTAGTTGTGAGATGATGTATTACGGAATGAGTAAAGAGACTTGCCGGTAACGAGATTGAACTAGGTATTGAGATACCGACGACCGAATCTCGGGCAAGTAACATACCGATGACAAAGGGAACAACGTATGTTGTTATGCGGTCTGACCGATAAAAGATCTTCGTAGAATATGTAGGAGACAATATGAGCATCCAGGTTCCGTTATTGGTTATTGACCGGAGACGTGTCTCGGTCATGTCTACATAGTTCTCGAACCTGCAGGGTCCGCACGCTTAAAGTTCGGTGACGATCGTAATTAGGGTTTTTGTGTTTTGATGTACCGAAGGTTGTTCGGAGTCCCGGATGTGATCACGGACATGACGAGGAGTCTCGAAATGGTCGAGACATAAAGATTGATATATTGGAAGCCTATATTTGGATATCGGAAACGTTCCGGGTAAAATCGGGATTTTACCGGAGTACCGGGGGGTTACCGGAACCCCCCCAGGGGTTAATGGGCCTACATGGGCCCTAAGGGAGAAGAGAAGGTCCGGCCAGGGCAGTCCGCGCGCCCCCTCCCCCCTAGTCCGAATATGACAAGTAAGGGGGGGGGGGCGCCCCCCTTTCCTCTTTCCCCTTCCCCTTCCATCTCCAACAAGGCAAGAGGGGGGGAGTCCTACTCCCGGTGGGAGTAGGACTCCTCCAGGCGCACCCCTAGGGCCGGTCGCACCTCCCCCTCTCCCTCCTTTATATACGGGGGCAAGGGGGCACCCCATGACACACAAGTTGATCTTCGTGATCGTTCCTTAGCCATGTGCGGTGCCCCCTTCCACCATATTCCACCTCGGTCATATCGTAGCGGTGCTTAGGTGAAGCCCTGCATTGGTAGAACATCATCACCGTCATCACGCCGTCGTGCTGACGAAACTCTCCCTCAACACTCGGCTGGATCGGAGCTCGAGGCACGTCACCGAGTTGAACGTGTGCAGAACTCAGAGGTGCCGTACGTTCGGTACTTGGATCGGTCGGATCGGGAAGACGTACGACTACTTCCTCTAAGTTGTGTCAACGCTTCCGTTGCCGGTCTACGAGGGTACGTAGACAACACTCTCCCCTCTTGTTGCTATGCATCACCATGATCTTGCGTGTGCGTAGGAAAATTTTGAAATTACTACGTCCCCCAACAGTGGCATCCGAGCCAGGTTTTATGCGTTGATGTTATGCACGAGTAGAACACAAGTGAGTTGTGGGTGATATAAGTCATACTGCTTACCAGCATGTCATACTTTGGTTCGGCGATATTGTTGGATGAAGCGGCCCGGACAGACATTACGCGTATGCTTATGCGAGACTGGTTCTACCGACGTGCTTTGCACATAGGTGGCTGGCGAGTGTCAGTTTCTCCAACTTTAGTTGAACCGAGTGTGGCTACGCCCGGTCCTTGCGAAGGTTAAAACTACACCAACTTGACAAATTATCGTTGTGGTTTTGATGCGTAGGTAAGAACGGTTCTTGCTAAGCCCGTAGTAGCCACGTAAAACTTGCAACAACAAAGTAGAGGACGTCTAACTTGTTTTTGCAGGGCATGTTGTGATGTGATATGGTCAAGACATGATGCTAAATTTTATTGTATGAGATGATCATGTTTTGTAACCGAGTTATCGGCAACTGGGAGGAGCCATATGGTTGTCGCTTTATTGTATGCAATGCAATCACGCTATAGTGCTTTACTTTATCACTAAGCATGTGATGTTTATCTTTTATGCATCTTATCTTGCTTTGATTGACGATAGCATTATAAGATGATCCCTCACTAAATTATCAAAGTAAGTGTTCTCCCTGAGTATGCACCGTTGTGAAAGTTCTTCATGCTGAGACACCACGTGATGATCGGGTGTGATAGGCTCTACGTTCAAATACAACGGGTGCAAAACAGTTGCACATGCGGAATACTCAGGTTAAAACTTGACGAGCCTAGCATATAACAGATATGGCCTCGGAACACGGAGACCGAAAGGTCGAGTATGAATCATATAGTAGATATGATCAACATAGTGATGTTCACCATTGATACTACTCCATCTCACGTATGACCTAGGCTAGCCTTCTTGTGAGCATCATGTTTAAATTTCATTTAAATTTGAAATGGGGATTTGTGAAACCCTCAGAATTCATTTCTGGAAATGACCCAGATAAAAAGTGCTCCAAAAAGGTCCAAGAAAATGTTCATATTGCTCTCTGAAAATTTTGGTCACAGGTAAAATTCAAACAAATATTTTCAAGAGCTAATAAATATTTATTTTGGCCATTTGGAATTAATGCAATACTTATTTGCATTGGATATATATATATATGTTATATTTATTTATATATGTCCAATAATTTTGATTTTTATGAGAGGGGCTCTGGAATATTTCAACTAGCTCCTACAATAAATTTCAGAAGAAAAATAAATTGATTTAGTGTTTTACTAAATTAGGAAACAAATTACAGAAATAGAAAATAAAACAAAAAAAAGGAAAAAACCTTACCTGGGTTACCGGCGGCCTGGCACTATGCGGCCCAGTAGGCCGACCTAGCCCACCAGGCCCTCTGCCAGTCATCCCCTCCTCTCGCCAGGAGGACGAGAGGCGTGTGCCCGGCGCCTGCGGCCACACGCCGTGGCCACCTCCTGCTTCCGCCAACGCAGGAGAGGCTCCTGGAGCCGCCACGTACCACCCCGACCCTCTCTCACTCTCTCCCCGTGCCCTCCCCTTTCCTCTGTCTCTCTCTGTAACACCCCGGATGTAACTTTCCCAATTTGTACTCCACTCTTGCCATTTCGGCGTTAAGTTATATTTATTTTCTCGGGTTCGGGTCCTTGTCTCCGTGTGTTGTTGTCGTCGTCATGCATCTCATATCATGTCATCATGTGCATTGCATTTGCATACATGTTTGTCTCATGCATTCGAGCATTTTTCCCGTTGTCCATTTTGCATTACGGCGCTTCGTTCTCCTCCGGTGGTCATTTCTAGCTTTCTTTCGTGTGTGGGGATTAAACATTTCTGGATTGGACCGAGACTTGCCAAGCAGCCTTGGTTTACTACCGGTAGACCGCATGTCAAGTTTCGTATCATTTGGACTTTGTTTGATACTCCAACGGTTAACCGAGGGACCGAAAAGGCATCGTGTGTGTTGCAGCCCAACACCCCTCCAATTTGGCCCAAAACCCACCTAACTCTGCTCCATCATCTAGAGCGTTCGATCATGATCGCGTGGCCGAAAACCGCACCTCATTTGGACTCTCCTAGCTCCCTCTATGGCTATAAATAGACCCCTCTCGAAAAATCCGGATCCTCCTCCGTCCTAACCCTAAAAATCCACCGCGCCGCACCGGACTTTGTCCGCCCTGCGCCGGACACCGCCGCCGTCCTCTTCCCCGCCGCCTCGCCCGCGCGGCCCGGGAGGCCCAGGAAGGGCCCCCGCGGCCCGTTCGCCGCCCCGCGCCGCCTGGGCGCCCCGCTGCTCGAGCGCCGCCTCCCTCCTCGCGGCCGGCCACCCGGGGCCATCGGCGCCGCCGCCCGCCATCATCACCGGCCGGCGCCTCGCGCCGCGACTCCGCCGTCCGCCGGCGCGCCCGCCGCCGCCCGACTCCGCCGCGGCCACCGCCGAGCGCCGCCACCGTCGTCCGGCCACTCCGGCGACCGGATCCGGTCGGCCCCGGCCTCCTCCGACCTCCCCGGCGCCGTCCCGCGTCCCCCTCCGGCGAACTCCGGCCAGATCCCGACGATCCTTGACTTCCGTGCCAAAGTCAACCCTAGATCCGGTGGTAAATTTCGTCTAAGTCCCTAAGATTCCAGATCCATGTGCCCTTCTTCCTGGCTCCGTAACTTTGTATCTGTAGCTCCGATTCATGCATATAGCATATCAAAATGTTCATCTCAGAGAGTAGATCATTTCATTCCATTGCATCATTTTCATTTGAGTTCATATTGATGCCCGAAATGCTGTTAGAAGAGGGCTACTTGAGATTATTGTCAGATCTGCTACTCCGTTTAGCCTTTTGTCATTTTTGCCATGATTAATGTGTGCATGATATGCCGATGAGTTCTACATATGTTTTGTTTAGGGTTTTGTCATCTTTCCAGAGGTGCAACCCATGTATTTTTTTGATGTGTGTGGTGACTAGCGCAAGCTTGCAAAGTGGTGCACTTGCTAATTCTGTTTTCAGGGACTTAGTAATTTCTCTAAGTCCTGGAGCTGTTTATCTCTTGATGCCATATGTTCATGTTGTTTCCTAGTGATCCGTGCCTCTTTTGAGGATGATCAGTAAGGATGTTTTGTTAATATTGTAGTGCTCTATCCATCCATGTCTTTGTTTGCAATTTTGGAGCACCCTAGCTTGAGTCAGTCGAGCTCTACTTTTGCTACTTTGTGAATCTGGGCAGATTGTTAACTTGTTTGCGATTTTGCCGGTGATGTTGTAGTCGATCCGTGCATGCTATGCTATTGTTCTTTCCATGTCTAGCTTGCATTTTGTGCCTTCTTGATGGACGTATGCTTGTCTTGCCATGACTTGCACCGTAGTGAGCGCATCGAGCTCGTAAACATGCCTACTTGAGATATGTTTCAGCATGTGTCAGTTTTCACTAAGTCTGAAAACTAATTATGTTTTTGCTATGTTCACATGCTTGCAATTGTATCTTCTGATCCCTTTTGGCTCAAGGTCACTAAGGGACTTTTGTTAAGCTCTTTGAGTAGCTCCATGCCATACTTTACTTTGCCATGTTAAGGTCCTGTAGCATGTAGTTTTGTTGCTCCAAAGAGTGCTACCTGATCTGAAATTCCAGACAAGTGTTAATTTCACTAAGTCTGAGATCTGTTTGCCATTTGCATTTTTTGCCATGTTTGTTTGAACCTGTTAATGGATGAATTGGCCGTAGCTCAGGGCTAGACTTTTGCTAAGCATCTTGAATGCATCCCTGCCATGTATTTTGTTGTCATGTTTGATTGCTGTAGCATGTTCATCTCATTGCATTTAGATGCCTACTTGCTGTAAATCGCAGACCGGTGTCATTTTTGAATCGCTTGCCATTTCCAAACCGTAACTCCGATTCCGGCGTTCTTTATATCGTTTTCTAGCGATTTCATCTCATCTTTCCAGTGGCACACTTGAAATTCCAAGTTGAGGCCAGGTTCATGCGTTTCCTGTCATATCTTGCATTTTGCATCCCGCATCGCATCCCGCATAGCATATCATCATCGCATCATCTTGCTTGGGTTCTTGCACGTGGTTGATTGTGTCCTTGTTGCTTGTTTGTCTTGTTTGGGTAGAGCCGGGACACGAGTTCGCTAACGAGGAGCCCGTTGAGTTTGCTTTCGAGGATCCAGTCAACCCTGACAACTGTGCAGGCAAGATGATCATACCCTCGAAATCACTACTATATTTGCTATGCTAGCTTGCTCGCTCTTTTTCTATGCCATTGCTACGATGCCTACCACTTGCTTGCAAGCCTCCCAAATTGCCATGTCAAACCCCTAACCCACCTTGTCCTAGCAAACCGTTGATTGGCTATGTTACCGCTTTGCTCAGCCCCTCTTATAGCGTTGCTAGTTGCAGGTGAAGATCGGAGGCCGTTCCTGTTGGAACATCTATTTAATTGTTGGGATATCATTATATTGCCATGTTATCTTAATGCATCTATATACTTGGTAAAGGGTGGAAGGCTCGGCCTCTCGCCTAGTGTTTTGTTCCACTCTTGCCACCCTAGTTTCCGTCATATCGGTGTTATGTTCCCGGATTTTGCGTTCCTTACGCGGTTGGGTTATAATGGGAACCCCTTGATATTTCACCTTGATTAAAGCTTTTCCAGCAATGCCCAACATTGGTCTTACCATTTGCCACATAGCCTCTTTTTCCCTTGGGTTTCCGGAGCCCGAGGGTCATCTTATTTATACCCCCCCGGGCCAGTGCTCCTTTGAGTGTTGGTCCGACCGAGTAGACTGCGGGGCCACCTCGGGGCAACTTGAGGGTTGGTTTTACTCGTAGGATGTCTCATCTGAGTGTGCCTTGAGAACAAGATATGTGCAGCTCCTATCGGGATTTATCGGCACATTCGGGCGGTGTTGCTGGTCTTGTTTTAACCTGTCGAAGTGTCTTGAATTACCAAGATACCGAGTCTGATCGGAACGTCTCGGGAGGAGGTCTATTCCTTCGTTGACCGTGAGAGCTTGTCATGGGCTAAGTTGGGACTCCCCTGCAGGGATTTGAACTTTCGAAAGCCGTGTCCGCGGTTATGGGCAGATGGGAATTTGTTAATGTCCGGTTGTAGATAACTTGAACCTTAATTTAATTAAAATGAATCAACTGAGTGTGTTACCGAGATGGCCTCTTCTCGGCGGAGTCCGAGAAGTGGACACTGTGTTGGGGTAATGTTTGCGCAGGTTGTTCTCTAGTTTCTCGCTCGCGCTTTGCCTCCTCTTCTCGCTCTCTTTTGCGAATAAGTTAGCCACCATATTTGCTAGTCGCTTGCTGCAGCTCCACATATTTTTACCCTGTCATACCTTTAAGCTTAAATAGTCTTGATCGCGGGGGTGCGAGATTGCTGAGTCCCTGTGGCTCAGAGATTACTATTACACCAGATCCAGGGCCTGATGATTCCACTCCAGCAGACGCGTATGAGCTCAAGTGGGAGTTCGATGAAGACTCTCAACGTTACTATGTTTCCTTTCCCGATGATCAGTAGTGGTGCCCAGTTGGGGGTGAACGGGACCGTTGTCGCATGTTGGGTTCTCTTTTATTTTGGCGCCGTAGTCGGGCCATGAGTGTTTGGATGATGTAATGTTATTTATGTACTTGATTGACGTGGCGAGTGTAAGCCAACTATGTTATCTCCCCTTTATTATTCATATTACATGGGATGTTGTGAAGATTGCCTAATTTGCGACATATGCCTTCAATGCGATTATGCCTCTAAGTCGTGCCTCGACACGTGGGAGATATAGTCGCATCGAGGGTATTACACTCTCCCTCGCTCTCCCCCTCACGCGCCTGAGCACGCCGCTGTGAGCCGCTGCGCCCACCGCTGTCGCCTTGCCTTCCCGAGCTATCCAGAGCCTCCGCCACCTCTCGCTTCACCTCTGCACCGAAGGAAGGAAGCACGGAGGCCCCGAGCAGCCGCCATCATCATCGTCTTCAAGCTTCGACTCCGGCGCCCTTCTGCATCGATCTGGCCACTCCGGCGCGTCCCCGAGCCCGCTTACCATCCCTACAACTCCGCGGTGAGCTGTTGACCCGATTCCCCCTTGCCCCGTCGTCCCTCGCGTCCTCTAGCCATCGTCCCCGAGAGCTCCTCGACGCCGGCCATGGCGCCGCTGCCGCTGCAGCCACTAAAGCTTGCGCCTGAGTGTTGCCCCGCACTCAGGGCACCCCCAGGAAGCCGTGGACCTCGCCAGCTCGTCCTGAGATGCGTCGTAGCGCCTAACCCGCTAACGCCAAACTCCGGCCACCGCTGCGAGCTTCGTTTCGGCGATCTCCGGCGCCCCCGCGGCCACCTACCTACTCCTCTGGATGCGGGAGAGCATGGGCTACGCCTCGGTGGTCTCTGCGAGTCCATCCGCCGCCTGTAGCTCAAGTTCGATGAGCCTCCGCCGTCGGTTGAGGTCGCAGGCGGCCTAACCCCGGCCATGCCGACGTGGCGTCATCATTAGCGACTAATGAGGCCGCAAAGTGATATGAGGTGTTACATGCTAGATTGGTGTGACTTAGAATCGGGGTCCTGACAGCTTTGGTATCAGATCCTGACTGCCTGTAGGATTACCAAGCCAACCTGGTCGAAGTTGGGTCTAGAAATTCTTTAGCTATATAGGGGAATTGATTGTGGAAGGGAACGCAAGGCTCTTTTTACTCCTTATACCTCATGCCTTCTGATCTGAGTCATCCTATCTTTCCTACGGGGTTAAGGAACTAGGCTTTCTCTTCCGTCTATTAGGATCACGAGTTACTACTCCGTAGTCTCTTAGGATTGGTTGATCAGAGTCATATCCCAGTTAGAGTACTTCCGGTGTAGTCTGTTTAGTACTACCACAGAACCTTGAGTGATGATGCTGAGTATGGTACTACCCCATCATTTGTAGGATGTCTCATTTTGAGCATTTTACTGTCGTTATGCTGCCGGAATTGTCCTAGGAGTTCAAGAGATAGTATTTTCCTTGTACTATATTCTACATCCTTATGATGATGCTGAATCCATCCTTGTTTCCTTAGTTGGTTCTTCAGGATTTCGTCAGTTAACCGAAGTTCTGTTGCTCATAGCCGGAACCACGAAGATGGTAGGGATGAGGATCCTCCCGATCAGCCTTTGTTGGAAGAGTTCATGTTAGAGATGGAGAAGAACAAGCGAGAGTCTAACTACTTGTTAGCACGTATTGAGGAGAACACCTCCCATCAACACAAAGAGTCTGCGTCCATTCATGACTTCATTGGTTTGAAACCACCTACCTTCCATCATTCCATTGAACCACTTGATGCAGATGACTGGCTCCGTAGTATCACACACAAGCTGCGTTCCGTGAGCGTAGCTGAAGGTGACAAGGTCACCTATGCTGCATATCACTTGGAAGGTCCTGCTAGTATTTGGTGGCAGAACTATGAGGCTATGCTTCCAGCTGGCCAGATAACCACCTGGAGAGATTTCACTAAGGCTTTTCGCGAGCATCACATTCCTCAAGCCCACATTGACCGCAAGAGAGAAGAGTTCTGTAGTTTCACCTAGGATAAGATGGCTGTTGATGCTTATAGTAGAGAGTTTGAGAACCTCGCCCGCTATGCTACAGAAGAGGTGTCCATAGACGCCAAGAAGCAGGCTAGGTTCCGTAAGGGTCTCAACCCCAAGTTGCGTCGTGATCTCCACTTGCATCATATTCACCGAGGCCCTCCTATGTGGCGCCTCACCCAGTTCAGCAGTATGCTCCACCCAGGCCTATTGGTAGACCGCTTGTCAATGTGGGTCCATGTCCTACCTTAGGGACTTGTTTCACATGCGGAGACCCAGGACACTATGCCCGTGACTGCTCTCAAACCAACTATGCTCCACCCCCGCCTGAGAAGTCTGGTGGCCGTGGTAAGCCATCACGCAAGGTGATTAGTGTCAAGTCAGCTCCCACTGAACATGGACGTGTGCATCACGTCTCAGCTAAAGACGCTCATGATGATACAGATGTCATTCTTGGTACACTCCTTGTCAACTGTCACCCAGCTTCGGTTCTATTTGATACCGGAGCATCTCACTCCTTCATCTCTGAAGGCTATGCTCGTTTGCACGACATGTCATTTTGTGATATGCCAACTCCACTTGAAATCCAAACTCCAGGGTCTAGATGGAAAACTACCAGAATAAGCCATGGTAATGAAATCCTTGTTGGCAGACTTGTATTCCTTGCATCACTTGTAGCCCTCAAGTCTTCAGATATTAACATCATCTTGGGTATGGACTGGATGACAACTCATCATGCCAAGATTGATTGTTTCACCAGGTCTGTTCAGCTTACACATCCATCTGGCAAGATAGTCACTGTCTCCAGCGTCAACTCTATTCTCTTAATGCCAGCCCTCTTCCAGACCTTGGGGATATCCCGGTAGTCCGTGACTTTCCAGATGTCTTTCCAGAGGAACTGCGAGGTATTCCACCTGACAGAGATGTAGAGTTTGTCATAGACCTTATCCCAGGAACCGCCCCAATCTCTAGGAGACCTTACAAGATGGCACCCTTAGAACTTGCTGAGCTTAAGAAACAACTCGATGAATCCTTGCAAAAGGGTTTCATCCGTCCTAGTTCTTCTCCCTAGGCTTGCCCCGTCCTCTTTGTCAAGAATAAGGATGGTACGGACTAGATGGTTGTAGATTATCGTCCCATTAATTTGGTCATGATAAAGAATAAGTATCCGCTCCCCAGGATCAACAATCTGTATGATCAGCTCGCTGGATCCTCAGTCTTTTCCAAGATGGATTTGAGGTTAGGCTACCACCAAATCAAGATCAGAAATGGGGACATTCCTAAGACGGCTTTTGTCACTCGTTATGGCCGGTACGAGTACACCGTCATGTCCTTCGGTCTAACCAATGCTCCAGCTACATTCTCCCGCTTGATGAACTCAATCTTCATGGAGTACTTAGATAAGTTCGTCGTGGTTTACCTCGATGATATCCTTATTTACTCGAACAATGAGGAAGAGCATGCCGAACATCTTAGACTTGTGCTAGAAAAACTCAAAGAGCACCGCCTGTATGCCAAGTTCTCCAAGTGCAAATTTTGGTTGCCAGAAGTGACCTATCTTGGCCACGTGATCTGTGGCAAGGGCATTGCCATCAATCCCAAGAGAGTTCAGGCCATTCTTGATTGGACTCCACCTGAAACGGTTAAGCAAGTTAGGAGTTTCCTTGGCCTAGCCAGTTATTGTCGCCGCTTCATTGAGAACTTCTCCAAAGTGGCCAAACATCTCATGGAACTTCTCAAGAAAGATAAAAAGTTTGAGTGGTCCCCACAGTGTGAGCATAGTTTTCAGGAACTGAAAAGGCGCCTGACTTCCGCTCCCATACTTGTGCCACCGGATTTCACTAAAGACTTTGTTATCTACTGCGACGCCTCACGACAGGGACTAGGTTGCATTCTTATGCAAGATCGCCATGTGATTGCCTATGCATCTCGACAGTTGCATCCACATGAGGAGAATTATCCTACACATGATCTAGAGCTTGCAGTCGTAGTCTATGCACTTAAGACCTGGCGACATTACCTTCTTGGTAAGCATTGCGAGATTTACACCGATCACCAGAGTCTCAAGTATATTTTCACCCAACCAGATTTGAACCTTAGAAAAAGACGTTGGTTGGAGTTGATCTCAGATTACGACTTAGGGATTACCTACACCCCAGGCAAGGGCAATGTCATGGCTGATGCGCTAAGTCGTAAGTCCTATTGCAACAATCTCATGTTGCAGCAGGGCCAACCACTTCTCCATGAGGAATTCTATAAGCTTAACCTTCACATTGCTCCTCATGGATTCCTTTCTACCTTGGTGGCGAAACCTACTCTTGTGGATCATATCATAGAAGCCCAGAAGCACGATACAAGAATTTCCCGCATCAAGAGAAACATTAGGAAGGGAGTTGGTGGATGTTTCTCTATGGATGATCGAGGTGTTGTTTTCTTTGAGAACCGCTTGGTGGTTCCCAGGAACCAACATCTGCGACAACTGATTCTTAAGGAGGCTCATGAATCTCCTCTCACGATTCATCCCGGTAGTACTAAGATGTATCAGGACCTACGCCAGAGCTTCTGGTGGACTAGGATGAAGAGAGAAATTGATCAGTTCATTTCTAACTGTGATGTTTGTCGTCGCGTTAAGGCAGAGCATCAAAGGCCTGCTGGCACCCTTCAGCCTTTAGCTATTCTTGAGTGGAAATGGGATAAAGTTGGTATGGACTTCGTCACCGGCTTTCCCAGGACCAAGAGAGGGAATAATGCTATCCTTGTAGTCATTGATCGTCTTTCCAAAGTGGCTCACTTCCTACCTGTTCGAGAGAGTATCACTGCTAGTCAGCTCGCTGACTTATATATTTCTCAAATAGTGTCACTTCATGGTGTTCCACTAGAGATCAATTCAGACCGTGGTAGTCTTTTCACTTCTCATTTCTGGGAGAGTTTCCAAACTGCTATGGGCACCCATCTTTCCTTCAGTACCGCTTTCCACCCTCAATCAAGTGGTCAGGTGGAAAGGGTCAACCAAGTTCTTGAAGACATGCTTAGAGCTTGTGTTATCTCATTCGGTATGGATTGGGAGAAGTGTCTTCCCTTCGCTGAGTTTGCTTATAACAATAGCTACCAATCTAGCCTCAAGAAAGCTCCTTTTGAGATTCTGTTTGGACGAAGATGTCGAACACCTTTGAACTGGTCAGAAACCGGTGAAAGACAATTCTTTGGACCAGATATGATCCAGGAGGTAGAAGAACAAGTTTGCGTCATTCGTGAGAATTTGAAAACAGCCCAATCTCGTCAAAAGAGCAAGTATGACCGCCGTCATAAGGAAGTGGCTTATGAAGTTGGCGACAAGGCTTACCTTCGGGTTACTCCTTTGAAGGGTACCCATTGTTTCGGTATCAAGGGCAAGTTGGCTCCTCGTTACATTGGTCCTTTTCGCATTCTCGCTAAACAAGGAGAGGTTGCCTACCAGTTGCAACTACCCCCACATCTTTCTCGAGTACATGATGTCTTCCACGTCTCTCAACTCAGGCGTTGCTTCTCGGATCCCATCTGCGGAGTGGACCACGAAATGCTTGATCTCCAAGATAACCTCACATATCGAGAGTACCCTGTTTGCATCCTTGACCAAGCAGAGCATGTCACCCGACGTCATAACATCCAGTTTCTCAAGGTTCAGTGGTATCATCATTCCGAGAGAGAATCTACCTGGGAGCGAGAAGATCGTCTTCGACTGGAGTACCCCACCTTCTTTCCGTCGACACCAGAATCTCGGGACGAGACTCTTTCGAGTGGGGGCGAGTTGTCACATCCCTAGTTCTGGTGTGACCAAGGCTAGCCTTCTTGTGAGCATCATGTTTAAATTTCATTTAAATTTGAAATGGGGATTTGTGAAACCCTCAGAATTCATTTTTGGAGATGACCCAGATTAAAAGTGCTCCAAAAAGGTCCAAGAAAATGTTCATGTTGCTCTCTGAAAATTTTGGTCAGAGGTAAAATTCAAACAAATATTTTCAAGAGCTCATAAATATTTATTTTGGCCATTTGGAATTAATGCAATACTTATTTGCATTGGATATGTATATGTTATATTTATTTATATATGTCCAATAATTCTGATTTTTATGTGAGGGGCTCTGGAATATTTCAACTAGCTCCTACAATAAATTTCGGAAGAAAAATAAATTGATTTAGTGTCTTACTAAATCAGGAAACAAATTACAGAAATAGAAAAGAAAACAAAAAGGAAAAAAACCTCACCTGGGTTACCTGCGGCCTGGCACTATGCGGCCCAGCAGGCCGGCCCAGCCCACCAGGCCCTCTGCGAGTCATCCCCCTCCTCTCACCAGGAGGACAAGAGGCGCGTGCCCGGCGCCTGCGGCCACACGCCGTGGCCACCTCCTGCTTCCGCCAACCCGGGAGAGGCTCCTGGAGCCACCACATACCACCCCGACCCTATCTCACTCTCTCCCTGTGCCCTCCCCTTTCCTCTGTCTCTCTCCCTCGCTCTCCCCCTCACGCGCCTGAGCACGCCGCCGTGAGCCGCTGCGCCCACCGCCGTCGCCTTGCCTCCCCGAGCTATCCAGAGCCTCCGCCACCTCTCGCTTCACCTCTGCACCGAAGGAAGGAAGCACGGAGGCCCCGAGCAGCCGCCATCATCATCGTCTTCAAGCTTCGGCTCCGGTGCCCTTCTCCATCGATCCGGCCACTCCGGTGCATCCCCGAGCCCGCTTACCATCCCTGCAGCTCCGCGGTGAGCCGTTGACCCGATTCCCCCTTGCCCCGTCGTCCCTCGCGTCCTCTAGCCATCGTCCCCGAGAGCTCCTTGACGCCGGCGGCCATGTCGCCGTTGCCGCTGCAGCCACTGAAGCTTGAGCCTGAGCGTTGCCCCGCACTCAGGGCACCCCCAGGAAGCCGCGGACCTCGCCAGCTCGTCCTGAGATGCGCCGTAGCGCCTAACCCTCTAACGCCGAACTCCGGCCACCGCCGCGGGCTTTGTTCTGGCGATCTCCGGCGCCCCCGCGGCCACCCACCTGCTCCTCTGGATGCGGGAGAGCATGGGCTACGTCCCGGTGGTCTCCGCGAGTCAATCCGCCGCCTATAGCTCAAGTCCGGCGAGCCTTCGCCGTCGGTTGAGGTCGCCGGCGGCCTAACCCCGGCCATGCCGACGTGGCGTCGTCATTAGCGACTAATGAGGCCGCAAAATGATATGAGGTGTTACATGCTAGATCGGTGTGACTTAGAATCGGGGTCATGACAACTTAAAATTCAATCTATCCATCTGTACCATTTTCATGGATGACAAACCAACCTATACATGCTGTATATATGAAAAGACACTTATGGCATTTAAAGGGACTTAAATTAGAGTTACATTTGAACCTTTGGTTCAAATGGACCTCTTCCAAGTTGAATGCTAGATGCATTAACACAAACAACATCACATCTTCATGCCATGTTCATGCATCATATTGTTGCATATGCTTGTGTTTTGATTGCCGACACCGTTCCTTCTCGATAGGTCCTGCTCCGGAGACCGATCCCGAGTACCTATCAGAGGAGCAGTGCCCCCCTGTTGATCTACCAGGCAAGCAAACCCCCTTGTTCATTCCGATACAATCCTACTCTCCCGCTCCTGCTCTCATTTATTGCATTAGGACAACAACGATTCAACTGCTACTTTATGTTGCGGTAGTTGAACCCATTCCTCTGCATGACCTGTCATTGCCACAGTAAATAGTTAAAACCCACTAGCATGTGTAGGAGTTGATTGAGCCATGTTGTGTTCCTACCATGCCATGCCTGCTATTGCTTAGAGTTGTGTCAGGTCTGATTCATCGGGAATGAATTGGAGTGTTACGATATGTTCTGGTGCTGAGAGTTAAGCGTGTGAACACGATTTGGTAAAGGTAGCGGTGAGAGGCCATGTAGGAGTACATGGTGGGTTGTATCATTGGGACCGTCCTTAAGAACTGAGTTCTGTGTAAGTTGTCCAATGACTAGCTACTACCACACATTGGGCTCCGGGCGCTCCAATCTCTCTCGACTTATTAACCGCCTTGATCTCTATCCAGGAGTTGCAAATAGTTTCTGGTGTTTGTAGGTAGTGCTATTTTTCTACCGAGTGGCACCCGGCAGGGTGGACTTGGGACAGACTAGGCACCGTGGCCCGGTGTACCGAGTGGCACCCGGATGGTGATAAGTGGTGAGAGCGTGTGTGAAGAAGTACACCCCTGCAGGGTTATCATGATCTATTCGAATAGCCGTGTCCTCGGTTATGGACTTCTTGGATGCTTACGTGGTACATAGACAACTTAAAGTGGATACTCTAAAATGCTCAAGACAAGTGTGAGTGCTATGGATGGCCTTCTCGTAGAGAGACGGGGATGAATCCATAGTAGTGTATTAATGTGGTTATTAGTGGACTCGTGTGCGCTGCCTCACCTCAAAGAAGTTTCTCGTAGTCGTAGAACAGGATAGCCACTGAGTCAAAGCTGGCTTGCTGCAACTAAACCCCACATTACCTTGATACAAATGCATGTATGATAGGATCTGATGTAAGTCTTGCCGAGTACCTTTGTACTCACGTTTGCTTTATTTATGTTTTGCAGGTGAGACATCTGTCTCACTAGTAGTACCGCTTGAACTTCAACGAGTAGCTTGTTACCTCAGCTACGATCTTGTACCCTTGGGAGGGACTTGTAGATAGTAAGGCTTCTCAGCCTTTTTCTTTTGTAGTTGTCTGTACTCAGATATGTAATGCTTCCATTGCTTGTATGCTCTGAATGATGGGTCATGAGACCTCTATTTGTATTAATGCTATGTGGCTCTTCTGGGCCTTTATCTATATGAGTTTGAGTTATGTTGTGGTGCCATGTTGTACAACACATACTTGCATGTTATGCGTACGTGTGACGTGTGCTATGTGTGGGATCCGACAACCTAGTTGTTTATCCTTGGTAGCATCTCTTATGGGGAAATGTAGTCTAGTGCTTCCACTGAGCCATGGTAGTCTGCTACAGCCCGGTTCACCGGAGTCCTGCTAGCCCAGCACTACTGCTCCGGAACACTTAGACTGGCCGGCATGTGATTCACTCCGTTCCTGTGTCTGTCCCTTCGAGGAAATGTCACGTGGTGACATCCGGAGTCCTGCCTAGCCTGCTACAGCCCGGGTTCCCAGAGTCCTGTTAGCCCAGTGCTACAGCCCGGATTCACACACTGCTGACCGACATGCTCGATGTGATTCATGTATGCCTGTCCCCATAGGTTGGTGCCGCTTTGGGTTCACGACTAGTCATGTCGGCCCGGGTTCTCTATCATATGGATGCTAGCGACACTATCATATACGTGAGCCAAAAGGCGCAAACGGTCCCGGGCCATGGTAAGGCAACACCTGTGGGAATACCGTGCATGAGGCCGCAAAGTGGTATGAGGTGGTACATGCTAGATCGGTGTGACTTAGAATCGGGGTCCCGACACAAACCGTTTATCATCAAAACCCATGTGGCGCATGATCTCAATCATCGGCTCATGCTGAATTGTATCGAACGCCTTCGCAAAATCAAGCTTCAGGATACAACACTCTCTCCTCGAGGCCTGGCATTGGTGGATGTATTCGAAGGCCCAAGCCAAGCAGTCTTGGATCAACCTTCCTTTGAGGAAACCGTACTGGTTTCGATGGATGATCTTGAGGACAATTTTTTGCAGTCGATTAGCAAGTAAGGTGATGGGCCTGTAACCATTTGCAGTTTTGGGCGACTGGATCTTTGGGATGAGCATGATGTAACCAGAATTGAGGCTCTGGAGATCTAAAGCACCATCATAAAAGTCTTTACAAAGCCTGTAAAAATCTTCTTTGACAATATGCCAGCATGATTTGAAAAAGTAGCCGTTGAACCCATCGGGGCCGGGGGCTCTGTTCGAGGGCATCTCCTGAACCACCCTGTCTATCTCCTCATGCATGAAAGGTTTAATCAGCTCATCCAGACCCTCCACTTTCTTAATGATTCTTTCTAGATCAAACTTCATTTCATATGACGCCTTTCTTCCCAATCTCTCCCTGTACGGCTCAAAGAGTTCCTTAGCTTTACCTGCGTGGTCAGACACAACAGTGCCATCTTGGAGTTTGAGTGAGGCTATGGAGTTTTTGCGATATCTTTCAGTCGCTGCAGAGTGGAAAAATTTGGTATTATCAACCCCACATTTGAACCAACGAACAATGTACATCTTCTTCCAGTATTCCTGTTTATAACCGAGGAGGGCGACCAAAGGTTCTTTAAGAATCCCCCTAAAGTTTGCTTTAGGTATTGTACGAGGCCTTTTATCCTCAATATTATCTAGTTCCAGAAGCACCCAGTTCGAATTGTCGATGCACAAATTCAAACGAGAGATCTGCTTGCTCCATTTTTTGAGAGCATATCTCAAGTTTTTTAGCTTCTTGCATAGCATTGCCGCGGAGTTGAGCGCATAACAATATTTATCCCAAGTGGCCTGAACCATCTCAAAGAAACCTGGGTGGGAAATCCAGAAGTTTTCAAACCTAAACACCTTACTTTTAGGAACTGAGGTTTCGATCGAGATCACGCACGGTGTATGATCAGAAACCGACTTGGGAAGGGCCCCCACTATGGTGTTAGGATAATTCGACGTCCAGTTTGACGAGGTAAAGAACCCGTCGATTTGTTCAAGTAGAGGACCAGTCTGCATGTTGCTCAATGTGAATTGGCTACCCTTAATAGGCAGTTCGACCGGCACTTGTGATTGGATGAAATCATTAAACATAAGCATGTCATTAGCATCCCCTCCCGGCTTGTTACGGTTATCGGGCGCTCTAATGTAGTTGAAATCACCACAGAGAAGTCAGTCCTCGTCATCAGGTATATCCAACTCAAACAACCATGAGGTGAAAGCAACTCTAGCTATACCAGCACACGGCCCATAAATATTAAGGAGTTTCCATTTCTTGGCAGTTTACAGAGATGTAAACTGAATACCCAATGCAAAAGATTCAGAGCATATCACATTGCCGTTAAACAACGAACTATCCCATAACACAATTAAACCACCAGAGGCCCCCTGGGAGGGCACCACTTCAAACTTATCAAACTTTTTAGGACAGAAAAGTTTAACAAAAGCAACATCAAAAGTAGCACACTTTGTTTCTTGCAAACAAATAACTGAATAACCACTACTATTGGTAGCATTATGCAGAGCCAACTGTTTTTGCTCCGAGTTGATCCCTCGGACATTCCAGCATAGAACATTCCACGCCTTAAGCTGCATCGGGATCTATGTCACCACTCTTCTGCCCACCTTGAGTATAGAGCAGCTTCTGCTTGCTTAACTGGCTCGGATGCATACCACACATATTAGTGCATATGGATTGTACAACAAGGATGGTAGTAGGAGGTGGGATAACATCAGGTACCTTTTCATTTTTTCCCAAGCAAGGACTAGTGGAAGTAGAGGAGCAAGGAACAAAAGGGTCCTTCCTGGGCTTGACCTTAGATGGCGCGACTCTCTTGTCAGAGACATAGGGCACCCTGAATCCATCATACTTGTTTGTATGGGCACTACGACGGAGGAGGACTGTGTCCACGGGAGCAGGTTCACTGTTCATTATTCATTATTAGAGCATTTCCCAAGTGAGGAAATATTTAAAAAAGGCCAAAAAGAGCCCAGAAAAAGAGGCCAAAAAGAGCCCACCAAAAAAATGAGAGAAAAAGAGAGAAGGGGCAATGTTACTATATTTTTCCCACTGTTCAAGAATTCAACAGATTAATCAGTTAACGGGCCAGTTAATAGCTACTCATAGCATGGCCAAATCGAATAACACATATTCATCGTGTTAACTTGTCAGGCCGATTAATTGGCTGGTTAGACCGATTGATCAGTTGTCAGGCCGATTAATCCCTGCCTAGCCTATTAACGGGTGGGCAAACAAAGCCCAAATTTTTGGCCCATAACCCCTTCCATCCCCATTCCACCACTTAATAGTTAGGATTAATAATTTTACCTCCTCTCTAGGCTTTCTATATGTTTACGACAACATATTTTGGTGTATTACATAGCTGGGAGCATGTGAGTATGGTATAATACATGAAAAAACTAGATATATGTTGGTAGGTTCCTATTCAATCTACCAATTAATGACTGATTGAGTAATCCAGTTAATAGGCCGATTAACAGATTAATCACTATGCTGAAGGGTTACGTAGTAATTTCAAAAAAAATCCTACGCACACGCAAGATCATGGTGATGTATAGCAACGAGAGGGGAGAGTGTGATCTACGTACCCATGTAGATCGACAACGGAAGCGTTAGCACAACGTGGTTGACGTAGTCGTACGTCTTCACGGCCCGACCGATTAAGCACCGAAACTACGACACCTCCGAGTTCTAGCACACGTTCAGCTTGATGACGATCCTCGGACTCCGATCCAGCAAAGTGTCGGGGAAGAGTTCCGTCAGCACGACGGCGTGGTGACGATCTTGATGTACTACCGTCGCAGGGCTTCACCTAAGCACCGCTACAATATTATCGAGGACTATGGTGGAAGGGGGCACCGCACACGGCTAAGAATATGATCACGTGGATCAACTTGTGTCTCTAGGGGTGCTCCCTGCCTCCGTATATAAAGGATCAAAGGGGGGTGCAGCCGGCCAAGAGAGGGCACGCCAGGAGGAGTCCTACTCCCTCCGGGAGTAGGATTCCCCCCTTTCCTAGTTGGAATAGGATTCGGGAGGGGGGAAAGAGGAGAGAGAGAAGGAAGGGGGGCGCCGGCCCCCTCTCCTTGTCCTATTGGGACTAGGGGGGAGGGGCGCACGGCCCAGCCCTGGCCACCTCTCCTCTCTTCCACTAAGGCCCACTAAGGCCCATATACCTCCCGGGGGGTTCCGGTAACCTCCCGGTACTCCGGTAAAATCCCGATTTCATCCGGAACACTTCCGATATCCAAATATAGGCTTCCAATATATCAATCTTTATGTCTCGACCATTTTGAGACTCCTCGTCATGTCCGTGATCACATCCAGGACTCCGAACAAACTTCGGTACATCAAAATGCATAAACTCATAATATAACTGTCATCGAAACCTTAAGCGTGCGGACCCTACGGGTTCGAGAACAATGTAGACATGACCGAGACATGTCTCCGGTCAATAACCAATAGCGGAACCTGGATGCTCATATTGGCTCCTACATATTCTACGAAGATCTTTTATCAGTCATACCGCATAACAACATACGTTGTTCCCTTTGTCATCGGTATGTTACTTGCCCGAGATTCGATCGTCGGTATCTCAATACCTAGTTCAATCTCGTTACCAGCAAGTCTCTTTACTCGTTCCGTAATACATCATCTCACAACTAACTCATTAGTTGCAATGCTTGCAAGGCTTATGTGATGTGCATTACCGAGAGGGCCTAGAGATACCTCTCCGACAATCGGAGTGACAAATCCTAATCTCGAAATACGCCAACCCAACATGTACCTTTGGAGACACCTGTAGAACACCTTTATAATCACCCAGTTACGTTGTGACGTTTGGTAGCGCACAAAGTGTTCCTCCGGCAAATGGGAGTTGCATAATCTCATAGTCATAGGAACATGTATAAGTCATGAAGAAAGCAATAGCAACATACTAAACGATCGGGTGCTAAGCTAATGGAATGGGTCATGTCAATCAGATCATTCATCTAATGATGTGATCCCGTTAATCAAATAACAACTCTTTGTGCATGGTTAGGAAACATAACCATCTTTGATTAACGAGCTAGTCTAGTAGAGGCATACTAGTGACACTCTGTTTGTCTATGTATTCACACATGTATTATGTTTCCGGTTAATACAATTCTAGAATGAATAATAAACATTTATCATGGTATAAGGAAATAAATAATAACTTTATTATTGCCTCTAGGGCATATTTCCTTCAGTCTCCCACTTGCACTAGAGTCAATAATCTAGATTATACAGTAATGATTCTAACACCCATGGAGTCTTGGTGCTGATCATGTTTTGCTCGTGGAAGAGGCTTAGTCAACGGATCTGCTACATTCAGATCTGTATGTATCTTGCAAATCTCTATGTCTCCCACCTGGACTAGATCCCGGATGGAATTGAAGCGTCTCTTGATGTGCTTGGTTCTCTTGTGAAATCTGGATTCCTTTGCCAAGGCAATTGCACCAGTATTGTCACAAAAGATTTTCATTGGACCCGATGCACTAGGTATGACACCTAGATCGGATATGAACTCCTTCATCCAGACTCCTTCATTTGCTGCTTCTGAAGCAGCTATGTATTCTGCTTCACACGTAGATCCCGCCACGACGCTTTGTTTAGAACTGCACCAACTGACAGCTCCACCGTTTAATGTAAATACGTATCCGGTTTGCGATTTAGAATCGTCCGGATCAGTGTCAAAGCTCGCATCGATGTAACCACTTACGATTAGCTCCTTATCACCTCCATAAATGAGAAACATATCCTTAGTCCTTTTCAGGTATTTCAGGATGTTCTTGACTGCTGTCCAGTGATCCACTCCTGGATTACTTTGGTACCAACCTGCTAGACTTATAGCAAGGCACATATCAGGTCTGGTACACAACATTGCATACATGATAGAGCCTATGGCTGAAGCATAGGGAACATCTTTCATTTTCTCTCTATCTTCTGCAGTGGTCGGGCATTGAGTCTGACTCAACTTCACACCTTGTAACACAGGCAAGAACCCTTTCTTTTCTTGATCCATTTTGAACTTCTTCAAAAACTTTGTCAAGGTATGTGCTTTGTGAAAGTCCAATTAAGCGTCTTGATCTATCTTTATAGATCTTAATGCCTAATATGTAAGCAGCTTCACCGAGGTCTTTCATTGAAAACTCTTATTCAAGTATCCCTTTATGCTATCCAGAAATTCTATATCATTTCCAATTAGTAATATGTCATCCACATATAATATCAGAAATGCTACAGAGCTCCCACTCACTTTCTTGTAAATACAGGCTTCTCCAAAAGTCTGTATAAAACCAAATGCTTTGATCATACTATCAAAGCGTTTATTCCAACTCCGAGAGGCTTGCACCAGTCCATAAATGGATCGCTGGATCTTGCACACTTTGTTAGCTCCCTTTGGATCGACAAAACCTTCTGGTTGCATCATATACAACTCTTCTTCCAGAAATCCATTCAGGAATGCAGTTTTGACATCCATCTGCCAAATTTCATAATCATAAAATGCGGCAATTGCTAACATGATTCGGACAGACTTAAGCATCGCTACGGGTGAGAAGGTCTCATCGTAGTCAATCCCTTGAACTTGCCGAAAACCTTTTGCGACAAGTCGAGCTTTGTAGACAGTAATATTACCGTCAGCGTCCGTCTTCTTCTTGAAGATCCATTTATTCTCAATTGCTTGCCGATCATTGGGCAAGTCAACCAAAGTCCATACTTTGTTCTCATACATGGATCCCATCTCAGATTTCATGGCTTCAAGCCATTTTGCGGAATCTGGGCTCACCATCGCTTCTTCATAGTTCGTAGGTTCATCATGATCTAGTAGCATGACTTCCAGAACAGGGTTACCGTACCACTCTGGTGCGGATCTCACTCTGGTTGATCTACGAGGTTCAGTAGTATCTTGTTCTGAAGTTTCATGATCATTATCATTAGCTTCCTCGCTAATTGGTGTAGGTGTCACAGAAACAGGTTTCTGTGATGTACTACTTTCCAATAAGGGAGTAGGTACAGTTACCTCGTCAAGTTCTACTTTCCTCCCACTCACTTCTTTCGAGAGAAACTCCTTCTCCAGAAAGTTTCCGAATTTAGCAACAAAAGTCTTGCCTTCGGATCTGTGATAGAAGGTGTATCCAATAGTTTCCTTTGGATATCCTATGAAGACACATTTTTCCGATTTGGGTTCGAGCTTATCAGGTTGAAGCTTTTTCACATAAGCATCGCAGCCCCAAACTTTCAGAAACGACAACTTTGGTTTCTTGCCAAACCACAGTTCATAAGGCGTCGTCTCAACGGATTTTGATGGTGCCCTATTTAACGTGAATGCGGCCGTCTCTAGAGCGTATCCCCAAAACGATAGCGGTAAATCAGTAAGAGACATCATAGATCGTACCATATCTAGTAAAGTACGATTACGACGTTCGGACACACCATTACGCTGTGGTGTTCCGGGTGGCGTGAGTTGCGAAACTATTCCACATTGTTTCAAATGTACACCAAACTCGTAACTCAAATATTCTCCTCCACGATCAGATCGTAGGAATTTTATTTTCTTGTTACGATGATTTTCAACTTCACTCTGAAATTCTTTGAACTTTTCAAACGTTTCAGACTTGTGTTTCATTAAGTAGATATACCCATATCTGCTTAAGTCATCTGTGAAGGTGAGAAAATAACGATATCCGCCACGAGCCTCAACATTCATCGGACCACATACATCTGTATGTATGATTTCTAACAAATCTGTTGCTCTCTCCATAGTACCGGAGAACGGTGTTTTTGTCATCTTACCCATAAGGCACGGTTCGCAAGTACCAAGTGATTCATAATCAAGTGGTTCCAAAAGCCCATCAGTATGGAGTTTCTTCATGCGCTTTATACCGATATGACCTAAACGGCAGTGCCACAAATAAGTTGCACTATCATTATCAACTCTGCATCTTTTGGTTTCAACACTATGAATATGTGTGTCACTACTATCGAGATTTAATAAGAATAGACCACTCTTTAAGGGTGCATGACCATAAAAGATATTACTCATGTAAATAGAACAACCATTATTCTCTGATTTAAATGAATAACCGTCTCGCATCAAACAAGATCCAGATATAATGTTCATGCTTAACGCTGGCACCAAATAACAATTATTTAGGTCTAATATTAATCCCGAAGGTAGATGTAGAGGTAGCGTGCCGACTGCGATCACATCGACTTTGGAACCATTTCCCACGCGCATCGTCACCTCGTCCTTAGCCAATCTTCGCTTAATCCGTAGTCCCTGTTTCGAGTTGCAAATATTAGCAACAGAACCAGTATCAAATACCCAGGTGCTACTGCGAGCATTAGTAAGGTACACATCAATAACATGTATATCACATATACCTTTGTTCACCTTGCCATCCTTCTTATCCGCCAAATACTTGAGGCAGTTCCGCTTCCAGTGACCAGTCTGCTTGCAGTAGAAGCACTCAGTTTCAGGCTTAGGTCCAGGTTTGGGTTTCTTCTCTTGAGCAGCAACTTGCTTGCTGTTCTTTTTGAAGTTCCCCTTCTTCTTCCCTTTGCCCTTTTTCTTGAAACTAGTGGTCTTGTTGACCATCAACACTTGATGCTCCTTCTTGATTTCTACCTCCGCAGCTTTCAGCATTGCGAAGAGCTCGGGAATAGTCTTATTCATCCCTTGCATATTATAGTTCATCACGAAGCTCTTGTAGCTTGGTGGCAGTGATTGGAGAATTCTGTCAATGACGCAATCATCTGGAAGATTAACTCCCAATTGAATCAAGTGATTATTATACCCAGACATTTTGAGTATATGCTCACTGACAGAACTGTTCTCCTCCATCTTGCAGCTATAGAATTTATTGGAGACTTCATATCTCTCAATCCGGGCATTTGCTTGAAATATTAACTTCAACTCCTGGAACATCTCATATGCTCCATGACGTTCAAAACGTCGTTGAAGTCCCGATTCTAAGCCGTAAAGCATGGCACACTGAACTATCGAGTAGTCATCAGCTTTGCTCTGCCAGACGTTCATAACATCTGGTGTTGCTCCAGCAGCAGGCCTGGCACCCAGCGGTGCTTCCAGGACGTAATTCTTCTGTGCAGCAATGAGGATAATCCTCAAGTTACGGACCCAGTCCGTGTAATTGCTACCATCATCTTTCAACTTTGCTTTCTCAAGGAACGCATTAAAATTCAACGGAACAACAGCACGGGCCATCTATCTACAATCAAACATGAATAAGCAAGATACTATCAGGTACTAAGTTCATGATAAATTTAGGTTCAATTAATCATATTACTTAAAGAACTCCCACTTAGATAGACATCCCTCTAATCCTCTAAGTGATTACGTGATCCAAATCAACTAAACCATGTCCGATCATCACGTGAGATGGAGTAGCTTCATTGGTGAACATCACTATGTTGATCATATCTACTATATGATTCACGCTCGACCTTTCGGTCTCCGTGTTCCGAGGCCATATCTGTATATGCTTGGCTCGTCAAGTATAACCTGAGTATTCCGCGTGTGCAACTGTTTTGCACCCGTTGTATTTGAACGTAGAGCCTATCACACCCGATCATCACGTGGTGTCTCAGCACGAAGAACTTTCGCAACGGTGCATACTCAGGGAGAACACTTCTTGATAATTAGTGAGAGATCATCTTATAATGCTACCGTCAATCAAAGCAAGATAAGATGCATAAAAGATAAACATCACATGCAATCAATATAAGTGATATGATATGGCCATCATCATCTTGTGCTTGTGATCTCCATCTTCGAAGCACCGTCATGATCACCATCGTCACCGGCGCGACACCTTGATCTCCATCGTAGCATCGTTGTCGTCTCGCCAATCTTATGCTTCCACGACTATCGCTACCGCTTAGTGATAAAGTAAAGCATTACAGCGCGATTGCATTGCATACAATAAAGCGACAACCATATGGCTCCTGCCAGTTGCCGATAACTCGGTTACAAAACATGATCATCTCATACAATAAAATTTAGCATCATGTCTTGACCATATCACATCACAACATGCCCTGCAAAAACAAGTTAGACGTCCTCTACTTTGTTGTTGCAAGTTTTACGTGGCTGCTACGGGCTTAAGCAAGAACCAATCTTACCTACGTATCAAAACCACAATGATAGTTTGTCAAGTTGGTGCTGTTTTAACCTTCGCAAGGACCGGGCGTAACCACACTCGGTTCAACTAAAGTTGGAGAAACTGTCACCCGCTAGCCACCTTTGTGCAAAGCACGTCTGGAGAACCGGTCTCGCGTAAGCGTACGCGTAATGTCGGTCCGGGCCGCTTCGTCCAACAATACCGCCGAACCAAAGTATGACATGCTGGTAAGCAGTATGACTTATATCGCCCACAACTCACTTGTGTTCTACTCGTGCAAATAACATCAACACATAAAACCTAGGCTCTGATACCACTGAAGGGTTACGTAGTAATTTCAAAAAATTTCCTACGCACACGCAAGATCATGGTGATGTATAGCAACGAGAGGGGAGAGTGTGATCTACGTACCCTTGTAGATCGACAACGGAAGCGTTAGCACAACGTGGTTGATGTAGTCGTACGTCTTCACGGCCCGACCGATCAAGCACCGAAACTACGACACCTCCGAGTTCTAGCACACGTTCAGCTCGATGACGATCCCCGGACTCCGATCCAGCAAAGTGTCGGGGAAGAGTTCCGTCAGCACGACGGCGTGGTGATGATCTTGATGTACTACCGTCGCAGGGCTTCGCCTAAGCACCGCTACAATATTATCGAGGACTATGGTGGAAGGGGGCACCGCACACGGCTAAGAATATGATCATGTGGATCAACTTGTGTCTCTAGGGGTGCTCCCTGCCTCCGTATATAAAGGATCAAAGGGGGGGGTGCGGCCGGCCAGGAGAGGGCGCGCCAAGAGGAGTCCTACTCCCTCCGGGAGTAGGATTCCCCCCTTTCCTAGTTGGAATAGGATTCGGGAGGGGGGAAAGAGGAGAGAGAGAAGGAAGGGGGGCGCCGGCCCCCTCTCCTTGTCCTATTCGGACTAGGGGGGGAGGGGCGCACGGCCCAGCCCTGGCCACCTCTCCTCTCTTCCACTAAGGCCCACTAAGGCCCATATACCTCCCGGGGGGTTCCGGTAACCTCCCGGTACTCCGGTAAAATCCCGATTTCACCCGGAACACTTCCGATATCCAAATATAGGCTTCCAATATATCAATCTTTATGTCTCGACCATTTTGAGACTCCTCGTCATGTCCGTGATCACATCCTGGAATCTGAACAAACTTCGGTACATCAAAATGCATAAACTCATAATATAACTGTCATCGAAACCTTAAGCGTGCGGACCCTACGGGTTCGAGAACAATGTAGACATGACCGAGACATGTCTCCGGTCAATAACCAATAGCGGAACCTGGATGCTCATATTGGCTCCTACATATTCTACGAAGATCTTTTATCGGTCAGACCGCATAACAACATACGTTGTTCCCTTTGTCATCGGTATGTTACTTGCCCGAGATTCGATCGTCGGTATCTCAATACCTAGTTCAATCTCGTTACCGGCAAGTCTCTTTACTCGTTCCGTAATACATCATCTCACAACTAACTCATTAGTTGCAATGCTTGCAAGGCTTATGTGATGTGCATTATCGAGAGGGCCCAGAGATACCTCTTCGACAATCGGAGTGACAAATCCTAATCTCGAAATACGCCAACCCAACATGTACCTTTGTAGACACCTTTAGAGCACCTTTATAATCACCCAGTTACGTTGTGACGTTTGGTAGCACACAAAGTGTTCCTCCGGAAAACGGGAGTTGCATAATCTCATAGTCATAGGAACATGTATAAGTCATGAAGAAAGCAATAGCAACATACTAAATGATCGGGTGCTAAGCTAATGGAACGGGTCATGTCAATCAGATCATTCATCTAATGATGTGATCCCGTTAATCAAATAAAAACTCTTTGTCCATGGTTAGGAAACATAACCATCTTTGATTAATGAGCTAGTCTAGTAGAGGCATACTAGTGACACTCTGTTTGTCTATGTATTCACACATGTATTATGTTTCCGGTTAATACAATTCTAGCATGAATAATAAACATTTATCATGATATAAGGAAATAAATAATAACTTTATTATTGCCTCTAGGGCATATTTCCTTCATATGCCTAAACCAACCGAGCAGGTACTAGTTAACGATTTCTTGAACATTGATTTTTCCACACTTGTGCTTTAACGTAGCACCATGTTTTTCACATAGAGAGTATCATATGTAGTCAGTTTCGTATACTAGTGGGAATTTTGTTATTATAGAACTTGGCTTGTATATCCGATGATGGGCTTCCTCAAATGCCCGAGGTCTTCTAGAGCAAGCAAGTTGGATGCACACTCACTTAGTTTACATTTTGAGATTTCATACTTATAGCTCTTAGTGCTTCCGTTGCATGGCAATCCCTACTCCTTTCATTGACATCAATCGATGGGCATCTCCATAGCACGTTGATTAGCCTCATCAATGTGAAACTTTCTCCTTTTTTTGTCTTCTCCATATTAATCTCTACCACCGTATTCTATTCCACCCGTAGTGCTATATCCATGGCTTGCGCTCATGTATTGTGTGGGGGTTGAAAAAGTTGAAGCGCGTTAAAAAGTATGAACCAATTGCTTGGCTGACACCGGAGTAGTGCATGATTTATACTTTGTGTTAAGAATATGGAGCATGACAAGGCTATATGATTTTGTAGGGATAGCGTTCTTTAGCATTTATATTTTGAAAGACATGATTGTTTGTTGGTATGCCTAAGTATTGATGTCTTTATGTCAAATTATACACTATTGCTTTGAACCATTCTGATCTAATATTCATACCATAAAAAAGATTACATGATGAACATGTTAGGTAGCATTCCACATCAAAAATTCTGTTTTTAGCATTTACCTACTTGAGGACGAGCAGGAATTAAGCTTGGGGATGTTTGATACATCTCCAATGTATCTATAACTTTTGATCGTTCCATGCTATTATAGTATCAATCTTGGATGTTTTATATGCAATTATATATCATTTTCTAGGACTAATCTATTGTCCTAGTGCTAAGTGCCAGTTGCTGTTTTTTTGCCTATTTTTGGTTTTCCAGGAAATCAGTACCAACCAAAGTCCAAACGCTATGAAACTTTTTGACGTTTTTTCTGGACAAGAGAGACCCTAGAAGCTTCAGAAGGATACCAATGATATGTCTCCAGCGTATCTATAATTTATGAAGTATTCATGCCATGTTTACAATAATTTTATATGGTTTTGGAGCACTTTTTCTATAACTTTTAACATATTGACCTAGTGCCCAGTGGAAGTTGCTGCTTTCTACTTGTTTTTGGTATTCTAGAAAATTCATATGAAATGAAGTCCAAATGCAGTGAAACTTTTCATATATTTTTGGAACAAAAGAGACCCCCGAAGATCATGGGAGGACCATAAGAGCCACGAGGCTCCCACAAGCCACCAGGGCACGCCCAGGGGGTGGTCGTGGCCTCGTGGCTTGTGGGCCCACCTTAGCTCCTTTTCCTCTGATTCCAACTTTGAAACTTCTTATAAATAGGGAAACCCCCAGAAATTACCCTAGAACTTTGACTCCACCGCCGCAAGCTGCTGTACCAAAGAGATCCCATCTGGAGCCCTGTTTCGGCACCTTGCCGGAGGGGGAAATCATCACAGGAGGTCATCTTATCATCCCGTCGATCTCCCTGATGAGGAGGGAGTAGTTCACCCTCAGGGCTGAGGGTATGTACCAATAGCTATGTGTTCGATCTCTCTCTCTCTCGTGTTCTTGGTTTCGCATGTGTCACATCCCTAGCTTCTGGTGCTGCCTAGTGTTTGTATCTTGCTTGCATCATGTTTCAATTTCTGAAAATTGAATTGGGAAAAGCTGAAAGCCTCAGAAATCATTTTAATAAAGGGGCAAGAACCCTAAAATTGTAATCAGTGAATCCAAAATACCCTAGAAATAGTTCTAAGAATTTTGGAAAGAGTTATAAATCAAACCAAAATTTAGGAACATTTCTAAGGAATTATTTGGGCTCTGATTTAAATCATTATTGTATTTGAATTTGGAATTCTATTCATAATATATGGGATATATTTTTAATTAACTTTGAAATGTTTTATGTGCTGTTGGAAAAGTCCATCTAGCAACATAAAATTATTCAAAGAGTTTTGTCACTGTTTTGAAATTCTTTTGAATTTGAATCAGTGGAAAAATGATTAAATAAAAAGAAAAGAAAACAGAATTAATAAACAAAGTAGAAACTTACCTGGCCGGCCCAGCTGGCAGCCCAGCCAACTGGCCCAGCCCACCAGGGGCACGCTTGTCTTCTTCCTCCTGCCAGGGGGAGAAGCAGCTGCGTGCCCGATGCGCAGGCGAGCCGCGCCGGCTCCTCCCTGCCTACGTGCCCCCCTCGACTGCCTGGTCGCCTCCACGCGTACCACGCCACCCCTCGACCCTCTCTCACTCTCCCTCGTGCCCTTCCCCCTCCTCTGCCTCTCTCCCTCTCGCGCCCGAGCGCAACCGCCGCCGCCGCTCATCATTGCGGCGGCCATCGCCCCTTTCTCGACCCCTCGCCGAGCCTGCGAGCTCCGTCTCGACCTCCTCGACCTCCTCGACGAGCCACGAAGCCCCGGACACGCTGCAACGCCAACTACGCCGTCGTCCTCGTCCTCTGCATCCGGTCACCGCCGACGTCGATTCGCCATCACCAAGCCGTCCCCAAGCCGCCGAGCACCTCGTCCGGCACCGCTGTGAGCTCCGCCACCGTTTTCCCCTCTTCCCCGCTTCGTTGATCGCCGTAGTCCTCGCCCGCACTTGACCGAGCTCCGGCCGCCGCCCGGCTCGTTGCCGCCGCGGTTACGCGCTGCCCCAGCTCCTTCCGTCTGCACCACTAGATGCGCGCGAGTCCCAGGAGCACGTAGATGCCCTCCGCCGCGAGTTTGGTCGCCCGTGGGCGAAACCCGAGCTGTTCCGCCGTGCCTGGCCTCGCCGGCGTCGAGTCGCCGACGGGTTTGACTCGTTTGACCACGGTTGACCACTGGTTTGACCTTCCCTGACATGTGGGCCCAAGCTCCTAATTAGTTAACTCGAGATTAATTAGAGCTAACTAATTTAGTTAACTAAACTAGACACTGACATGTGGGCCCCGCCCTGCTAACAGCCTGGATAGGGTTAGTTTAGCACTAACTAACTCAGTTAGTTGGCTGAGTCACTGACCAGTGGGTCCCACTGGTCAGGTTTGACCTGGAGGCGCCCAGTTGACCAGCTGACGTCACCCTGATGTCATGCTGATGCAATAATTATTTACTGGAATTATTTTTATACAGGAAATTCCAGAAAATGTTGCAAACTTCAGAAAATCATAGAAAATAATCTATAACTCCAAATGAAATAATTTATATATGAAAAATGATCAAAAAAATCCAAAGAATCTGAATATGGCATTTTCATGCATGTTTGAACAAGTTAACATCACTGAATAGGACAATTCATGATTATGGAATAAATGGTAATTAGTTTTGGAGTTGGAATTTACTATAGGTTTGAATTCCACTTCAATGAACATGACTAACTGTTGCATTAGGTCAATTCAGTACTTTAATATGACATATAATTCATATGATTGTGCATTGCATTGATTGTGGTTCCTTTTGTGTTTGCCGGTGGTTGCTCCCCCTCAGTAGACGTATGTTTCGGCGATATGATCGATGACACCGATGAAGAGTTATACTATCTTCTGAAGTGCCAGGCAAGCAAAACCCCCTTGTTTATTCCAATACAATCCCACTCTCTCGCTCCTGCTCTCTTTTACTGCATTAGGACAACACCGATTCAACTATTACATGTTGTGGTAGTTGAACCCTTTCCTCTGCATGACCTGTCATTGCCACAGTAAATAGTTGAAACCCACTAGCATGAGTAGGAGTTGTTTGAGCCCTGTTGTGCCTACTCGTTCATGCTTGTTTGTCATGCCTGCTACTGCTTAGAGTTGAGTCAGGTCTGATTCATCAGGGATGAATTGGAATGGTGGTGAACATGTCCTACTGTGTGAGAGCTAAGTGTGTGAACACGATTTGGTAAAGGTAGCGGTGACAGGCTATGTAGGAGTACATGGTGGGTTGTCTCATTACAGCCGCTCTCAGGAACTGAGTTCTGTGTTTGTGATCCATGAACAGTTACTACCACACATTGGGTTCTGGTAACTCGGCCCCTCTCGGCTTATTAATCAACTCGATCTCTGTCCAGGAGTTGCAACTAGTTTCTGGTGTTTGTAGGTAGTGTTAGTAGTCTACCAAGTGGCACCCGGTACAGGTGGGCTTGGGACAGACTAGGCACAGTGACACGGTGTACCAAGTGGCACCCGGATGGTGGGCTTGGGAACCCTGCACACATCGTTTGGGGCCGTGAGCGACACCCCGGCTGGATCTCCTTGCGGATGGAACCTGAATAGGCGATAAACCTGGACTAGAGACTTGTTGGTTAGTCAGGTCATGGCCGACTCCCTCACCCGGCTTCCGCTTGAAGGTTGCCGAGGTACATGACGTGTACAGGGCGATAAGTGGCGAGAGCATGTGTGAAGAAGTACACCCCTGCAGGGTTATCATTATCTATTCGAATAGCCGGATTCCTCGGATTTGGAAACTTGGACCCCTTGCATAGTTCATAGACAAGCAAAATGGATACTTTAAAATGCGCAAGATAAGTGTGAGTGCTATGGATGGCGTTCTCGCAGGGAGACGAGAGCGGATCCATAGTGGTGTATTGGTATGGTGAATTTGTGGACTCGTGTGCGCCACCTCAAAGAGTTACTTGCAGTCGTAGTTCAGGATAGCCACCGAGTCAAAGCTGGCCTGCTGCAGTTAAACTCCACCACCCCCTTTGTTGATACCGATGCATATGTAGTTAGTTCTGATGTAAGTCTTGCTGGGTACATTTGTACGCACATTTGCTTATTTTATGTTTTGCAGAGAGACTTCAATCTCGCTAGTAGTTCCACGTGGGCTTCAATGTTTAGCTTGTTACCTCAGCTACGATCTTGTACCCTTGGGAGGGTCTGGTAGATAGTCAGGCTCCTCAGCCTTCTTCATTTTTAGTTGTCTGTACTCAGACAAGTTAAGCTTCCGCATGTGTTTTGAGTTGTATGCTCTGAATGTTGGGTCATGAGACCCATGTTTGTAATATCTTGCTCCTCGGAGCCTAATGAATAAATACTTGAGTCGTAAAGTTATGTTGTGATGCCATGTTGTATTTACACATGTCGAGCATATTGTGTGTATGACTGAAATGCTTGGTATGTGTGGGATCTGACAACCTAGTTGTTTATCCTTGGTAGCCTCTCTTATGGGGAAATGTAGTCTTGTGCTTCCATGAGCCATAGTAGTCCGCTACAGCCCGGTTCACCGGAGTCCTGCTAGCCCAGCACTACTGCTCAGGACACTTGACTGGCCGGCATGTGTTTCACTTCGTTCCTGTGTCTGTCCCTTCGGGGAAATGTCACGCGGTGACATCCGGAGTCCTGCCTAGCCTGCTACAGCCCGGGTTCCCGGAGTCCTGTTAGCCCAGTGCTACAGCCCGGATTCACACGCTGCTGACCGACATGCTCGATGTGATTCATGTATGCCTGTCCCCATAGGTTGGTGCCGCTTTGGGTTCACGACTAGTCATGTCGGCCCGGGTTCTCTGTCATATGGATGCTAGCGACACTATCATATACGTGAGCCAAAAGGCACAAATGGTCCCGGGCCATGGTAAGGCGACACCCGTGGGAATACTGTGCGTGAGGACGCAAAGTGATATGAGGTGTTACAGGCTAGATCGGCGTGACTTAGAATCGGGGTCCTGACAACTTTGGTATCAGAGCCTGACTGCCTGTAGGTTTACCAAGCCAAACTGGTCGAAGTTGTGTCTAGAAATGCTTTAGTTATATGAGGGAATTGATTGTGGAAGGGAACGTAAGGCTGTTTTTACTCCTTATCCTCATGACCTTCTGATCTAAGTCATCTTATCTTTTCTACGGGGTTAAGAGCTAGGCTTCTCTTCTATCTCTCAGGATGACGTGTTACTAAATCGTAGTTGCCTAGGATTGTTGAGTTTAAGCCTCAGTTCAGCTCCTACTACTTCTGTATGTTGACAGTTGATCTCAGAACCTCGATATTGTGATGTGGAGTGGCTATGCTACCATATTGCATAATGTCTCAAATCTTTTGAGCATTTACAGCCGTTATGCTGTCCGAGTCATCCCAGGTTTCTAAACAATCTGATGCATTTGCAAATCCCTTTCTCCTGTGTTCGATGTCTTTTGGGCCAGTCTAACCACACTATCCGGTGCGTTGAGGTAATTTTTCGCGTCGACATTTAAGTTGGAGTTATTATTACGACCCTAAGTGTCTTAGAAGATTACCTAGTAATCTAGCCATGATTTGTGTTCCGGTGTGATGATTCTGGCCACCATTCTTGAAAGCATCCCGTGATGCCATTTAGTAGTAGGTATTCTACTCATGGGTTCTTGAACCCGAGATTCACCCTACTTACCTCATGTTGATAGTGTTGCTAGTTCCTTTAGGATATTAGTAACCTTGCGATAGTCCTCGAGGTCCGTGGTATTTCCTTCTTCCAAATACCATGAACCATTAAGGCGGAAGTTATTTGAACCAAAAGCTCACAATCAGAGTACTCTTGAGGAGTTCTCCATTCATAATTGTGATTCTGCCAGTTCAACCTTTCTGCATGGGTTATCCGGAAGAAATATGCTGAATTTGTTCGGCATACTAATCCATGCATCCACAACTCAGAAAAGATATATGTCCCTTTGAGTTGTCTCTCTTTAGTTGTATTCTCACCTCTGTCTATCAATTGATAGCCAGGACTAGTTGTGCATTCGTGTTATCGACGCCTATTATTCTTGTGGTCCGTCAAGCCATTCTATTTCAGAATGACTAGGAGAAACAAACTCCAGTACCTCATCCATATCCAGGATTGGGTCAAAGTAGTTGTGTTCTGCAGATCAAATGCCAATCCAGCTTTTGTTCTGTTCTACCCTGTAGTATTACCCCCTTTATGTCAGGAATGTCATGATAATTGTACCTTCTCTTACGAATTCTTGACATAGTGATACTTCTCGCCACCATTATTCATTCCTCGGTTCCGTGTTGTCGCAACCGGAATGCCGACAAGTGAATCGTGATGTGTGAAATCAATACTGCTAGCAACCCCGTTGATGGGTAGTTTATGGACAATAATCTCATTCTCAGCGTGTTGGTATTGAATCATCACCCTAAGGTTTATCGTGCTACCTAGTCCTTATTTCTGGTGCACACTTCGATCAATGAGTTAGGATCATGTCAATCCATCACTCTCTTGATCACATCGTCTTGCCCTGAAAAGCAAGATTGTTCTCAAGCTTAGTAACATATCGGTGGTTCGTGACTTTCCGATTATCTTCTCGGAAGTGTTACCAGGTTGTCACCTAACCGTTATGTTGAGCTCGTGATCAAGCTGGTTTCTTGTAAACCACCCTTTCTCCAAGAATCTGTGTTGGGTACCCCTGAGCAAGTTGGTTAAGTTGAACAACAACTTGGAGAGTTGGAAGATAAAAGCTTGCCTAACTCAGTTTATTCCAAGGGGATATCTTGCGTGTGTGTGCGTGTGTGTTGAAGAAAGATGATATCTTCATCAATTGATCCTCGTTATCAATTGTCGGTGCTATTGTCTTACCCAAAACTTTGATTTGAGTGTGGGCTATAGTCAAATCAAATTAGAACCAACGATATTTGTAACGTTGTTTTACTCGTGGTTGATTCCTTGAGCATACATCATTATATTCTTTGGGTCTGACCAATGCTATCACCGTGTCCACTTAATTATGGAATTCCATTTATATGGAAACCTGGATGAATTGTTGTTGAGCCCATCGACAACATCCATGTCCTCTCCATGATTTTGTCGAACATTAAGCGAGTGTTAGAAACTTTTGAAAGCATCTCCTCATGCTAGCTCATGAAGCATATGTTGGATGAAAGAAGTGACTTCCTCTGATTCACGTGCAATTGGTGCAAGTTGCCGCCTTGAGTTCGAGAAAGTTAGTTTTGCTTCCTCTGGAATCATCCCAAGTCAGTCATGCACGTGCGAAGTATTCCATGGTCTGATAGACTGATCATCTTCATTCCATATGAATTCCATAGCACACTAAGTCACTGATTGACATGTTCCAGGAAAAGGAGTTGTTGTGCTATCCTAGGTCATGCACAAGATTTCGATATCCTCAATGATGGTTCCCCACCAGAACTAGGTAGTGTTTTATTATAAGACTACCATGTGGTCATACTTGTCTGGGACAACGTGTTCACATGTTGTAGCAGAACCAGCTCATGTTTTGGAGCTTGCTATCGCAGTTCATTCCCCGAGAATCTCGCAACGTCGTCTCGTCGATTTGTGTTGCAAACTTTCATTTTCTTTCTAGACTCGATGAGTCTGGAATATCCTGACACCAACCAGATCTGAATCTCAGGCAGATATGATGGTTGGAGCATTTTCCAAGAACTATAATATTGGTCCCTCGATAACCGGTAAAGTGGATGTCGTGGCCAACACATCCAGCGGGAAGACCTATTATTGTAGTATCTCGATTGACGAAAGTTGGCCACCTCCCCATGAGGATTTCGTAGGATTTACCTCCGTAGTTAATCCTTATGGATTCTTGTGCTCCCGAAGTCCGACCTTTTACTTGATGTCCTAGATACCAAACCGTATCAATAAATGGGTTATCCTAGCACATCAAGGAGAACATTAGAAGCGGAGTGCTAAATGTCTCTGGGTCGATCATCCAGATTTTGTTCCCTTGGCCTCGCTAAGGTGAAATCTGAGAAAGTGTTGTCTTGCTTTGCATCTGCATCATCCATCACCATTCATCATGGTGGTATGTTGTGTTGCTAGGATCCTTGACACGGATATTGGTAAAACCTTGATGAATATGGAGATGCTCCAGTTCTTGAGAGCACGCGCAAGAACTAGGTTTTACCGTTGGCGTTAACTGAGATTTGCTTCCAGTTTCCTCGGTTATGTTATAACCTTTTCAAACAGTGGACTCACTCTCGACTGTTGAGTTCTTCCCCAGTTACCAGAATCATTCCCAACATTTGCATTTTGTTCCCAGTTTGCACCTCAGTAGTTGTTGTTCAGGATCATCTTCAAAAGTGGACTTACCATGGGTCCCATCCATTTTCGATGATAAGCAAAATCATCCATTGCGTTGTCTTCAACAAGGGAGTCCACATCATCCTTTCTAGTCCAAGTATGTCATTCTTTTGAACTCCTTCAAATGATCGATTGTGATTGCCTTAGGCTGGTATAAAGAGTTTCAATGATCTCCGAATCAAAAGTAATTCTTTTTGCCACTTAAGGGAATATTTTTGCGAGTCACCTTCCTTAAGATGTCTGGTTATGGTATCATGGAAATTATCTCCTCGCTACTTTGAAACCATGCACCATCCTACTTAAGCGTGGATTTGTTGCCTACCAAATTTGAACCTTTATCATCTGCTTCTTTCCATCAACCCTGATGTGTGTTTCGTGTCTCAACTCAAGAGATGTTTTATATCTCACTCCATGAGTTGATCTTGAGTTGCTCGATCTTTGAGAAGATCGTTTCCTGTAGAGTTTCCTTCTGTCGCCATCATGTTGGATGAAGGGCTCAAACGCAAAGACATCGAGATCAAGGTGATGCAATGAATCAACATCCTCGAGAAAGACATCTAGATCGTGAAGATTGTGTTAGCTTGTGTCCCTGTGTCTTCTTACCTCACGACTTGAATCTTGGGACGAGATTCTTGTTTAGTAGGGGTGAGCTGTCACATCCCTAGCTTCTGGTGCTGCCTAGTGTTTGCATCTTGCTTGCATCATGTTTAAATTTCTGAAAGTTGAATTGGGGAAAGCTGAAAGCCTCAGAAATCATTTTAGTAAAGGGGCAAGAACCCTAAAATTGTAATCAGTGAATCCAAAATACCCTAGAAATAGTTCTAAGAATTTTGGAAAGAGTTATAAATCAAACCAAAATTTTGGAACATTTCTAAGGAATTATTTGGGCTCTGATTTAAATCATTATTGTATTTGAATTTGGAATTATATTCATAATATATGGGATATATTTTTAATTAACTTTGAAATGTTTTATGTGCTGTTGGAAAAGTCCATCTAGCAACATAAAATTATTCAAAGGGTTTTGTCACTGTTTTGAAATTCTTTTGAATTTGAATCAGTGGAAAATGATTAAATAAAAAGAAAACAAAACAAAATTATAAACAGAGTAGAAACTTACTTGGGCGGCCCAGCTGGCAGCCCAGCCAACTGGCCCAGCCCACCAGGGGCACGCTTGTCTTCTTCCTCCTGCCAGGGGGAGAAGCAGCTGCATGCTCGATGCGCAGGCGAGCCGCGCCGGCTCCTCCCTGCCTACATGCCCCCCTCGACTGCCTGGTCGCCTCCATGCGTACCACGCCGCCCCTCGACCCTCTCTCACTCTCCCTCGTGCCCTTCCCCCTCCTCGGCCTCTCTCCCTCTCGCGCCCGAGCGCAACCGCCGCTGCCGCTCATCGTTGCCGCGGCCATCGCCCCTCTCTCGACCCCTCGCCGAGCCTGTGAGCTCCATCTCGACCTCCCCGACCTCCTCGACGAGCCACGAAGCCCCGGACGCGCTGCAACGCCAACTATGCCGTCGTCCTCGTCCTCTGCATCCGGTCACCGCCGACGTCGATTCGCCGTCACCAAGCCGTCCCTGAGCCGCCGAGCACCTCGTCCGGCACCGCTGTGAGCTCCGCCACCGTTTTCCCCTCTTTCCCGCTTCATTGATTGTTGTAGTCCTCGCCCGCACTTGACCGAGCTCCGGCCGCCGCCCGGCTCGTCGCCGCCGCGGTTACGCGCTGCCCCAGCTCCTTCCGTCTGCACCACTAGATGCGTGCGAGTCCCAGGAGCACGTAGATGCCCTCCGCCGCGAGTTTGGTCGCCCGTGGGCGAAACCCAAGCTGTTCCGCCGTGCCTGGCCTCGCCGGCGTCGAGTCGCCGGCGGGTTTGACTCGTTTGACCGTGGTTGACCATTGGTTTGACCTTCCCTGACATGTGGGCCCAAGCCCCTAATTAGTTAACTCAAGATTAATTAGAGCTAACTAATTTAGTTAACTAAACTAGACACTGACATGTGGGCCCCGCCCTGCTAACAGCCTGGATAGGGTTAGTTTAGCACTAACTAACTCAGTTAGTTGGCTGAGTCACTGACCAGTGGGTCCCACTGGTCAGGTTTGACCTGGAGGCGCCCAGTTGACCAGCTGACGTCACCCTGACGTCATGCTGACGCAATAATTATTTACTGGAATTATTTTTATACAGGAAATTCCAGAAAATGTTGCAAACTTCAGAAAATCATAGAAAATAATCTATAGCTCCAAATGAAATAATTTATATATGAAAAATGATCAGAAAAATCCAAAGAATCTGAATATGGCATTTTCATGCATGTTTGAACAAGTTAACATCACTGAATAGGACAATTCATGATTATGGAATAAATGGTAATTAGTTTTGGAGTTGGAATTTACTATAGGTTTGAATTCCACTTCAATGAACACGACTAACTGTTGCATTAGGTCAATTCAGTACTTTAATATGACATATAATTCATATGATTGTGCATTGCATTGATTGTGGTTCCATTTGTGTTTGCCGGTGGTTGCTCCCCCTCAGTAGACGTATGTTTCGGCGATATGATCGATGACACCGATGAAGAGTTATATTATCTTCTGAAGTGCCAGGCAAGCAAAACCCCCTTGTTCATTCCGATACAATCCCACTCTCTCGCTCCTGCTCTCTTTTACTGCATTAGGACAACACCGATTCAACTATTACATGTTGCGGTAGTTGAACCCTTTCCTCTGCATGACCTGTCATTGCCAGAGTAAATAGTTGAAACCCACTAGCATGAGTAGGAGTTGTTTGAGCGCTGTTGTGCCTACTCATTCATGCTTGTTTGTCAGGCCTGCTACTGCTTAGAGTTGAGTCAGGTCTGATTCATCGGGGATGAATTGGAATGGTGGTGAACATGTCCTACTGTGTGAGAGCTAAGAGTGTGAACACGATTTGGTAAAGGTAGCGGTGAGAGGCCATGTAGGAGTACATGGTGGGTTGTCTCATTGCAGCCGTTCTGAGGAACTGAGTTCTGTGTTTGTGATCCATGAACAGTTACTACCTTACATTGGGTTCTGGTAACTCGGCCCCTCTTGGCTTATTAATCAACTCGATCTCTGTCCAGGAGTTGCAACTAGTTTCTGGTGTTTGTAGGTAGTGTTAGTAGTCTACCAAGTGGCACCCGGTACAGGTGGGCTTGGGACAGACTAGGCACAGTGACACGGTGTACCAAGTGGCACCCGGATGGTGGGCTTGGGAACCCTGCACACATCGTTTGGGGCCGTGAGCGACACCCCGGCCGGATCTCCTTGCGGATGGAACCCGAATAGGCGATAAACCTGGACTAGAGACTTGTTGGTTAGTCAGGTCATGGCCGACTCCCTCACCCGGCTTCCGCTTGAAGGTTGCCGAGGTACATGATGTGTACAGGGCGATAAGTGGCGAGAGCGTGTGTGAAGAAGTACACGCCTGCAGGGTTATCATTATCTATTCGAATAGCCGGATTCCTCGGATTTGGAAACTTGGACCCCTTGCATAGTTCATAGACAAGCAAAAGTGGATACTTTAAAATGCACAAGATAAGTGTGAGTGCTATGGATGGCGTTCTCGCAGGGAGACGAGAGCGGATCCATAGTGGTGTATTGGTATGGTGAATTTGTGGACTCGTGTGCGCCACCTCAAAGAGTTACTTGCAGTCGTAGTTCAGGATAGCCACCGAGTCAAAGCTGGCCTGCTGCAGTTAAACTCCACCACCCCCTTTGTTGATACCGATGCATATGTAGTTAGTTCTGATGTAAGTCTTGCTGGGTACATTTGTACTCACGTTTGCTTATTTTATGTTTTGCAGAGAGACTTCAATCTCGCTAGTAGTTCCACGTGGGCTTCTATGTTTAGTTTGTTACCTCAGCTACGATCTTGTACCCTTGGGAGGGTCTGGTAGATAGTCAGGCTCCTCAGCCTTCTTCATTTTTAGTTGTCTGTACTCAGACAAGTTAAGCTTCCGCATGTGTTTTGACTTGTATGCTCTGAATGTTGCGTCATGAGACCCATGTTTGTAATATCTCGCTCCTCGGAGCCTAATGAATAAATACTTGAGTCGTAAAGTTATGTTGTGATGCCATGTTGTATTTACACATGTCGAGCATATTGTGTGTATGACTGAAATGCTTGGTATGTGTGGGATCCGACAACCTAGTTGTTTATCCTTGGCAGCCTCTCTTATGGGGAAATGTAGTCTAGTGCTTCCATGAGCCATAGTAGTCCGCTACAGCCCGGTTCACCGGAGTCCTGCTAGCACAGCACTACTGCTCAGGACACTTGACTGGCCGACATGTGTTTCACTTTGTTCCTGTGTCTGTCCCTTCGGGGAAATGTCATGCGGTGACATCCGGAGTCCATCCTAGCCTGCTACAGCCCGGGTTCCCGGAGTCCTGTTAGCCCAGTGCTACAGCCCAGATTCACACCCTGCTGACCGACATGCTCGATGTGATTCATGTATGCCTGTCCCCATAGGTTGGTGCCGCTTTGGGTTCACGACTAGTCATGTCGGCCCGGGTTCTCTGTCGTATGGATGCTAGCGACACTATCATATACGTGAGCCAAAAGGCGCAAACGGTCCCGGGCCATGGTAAGGCGACACTCGTGGGAATACCGTGCGTGAGGACGCAAAGTGATATGAGGTGTTACAGGCAAGATCGGTGTGACTTAGAATCGGGGTCCTGACAGCATGATCTTGATGTACTGCGAGCATTGTTAATATAATTGGATCATATGGTGTTTCTCCCTCTCTATCTTGTTCTGATGAATTGAGTTTTTACCTTTGAGGATAATAGTGAAACCTCAAAGGTAAAAACTCAATTCATCAGAACAAGATAGAGAGGGAGAAACACCATATGATCCAATTATATTAACAATGCTCGCAGTACATCAAGATCATGCTGTCAGGACCCCGATCCTAAGTCACACCGATCTAGCATGTAACACTTCATATCACTTTGCGACCTCACGCATGGTATTTCCATGGGTGCCACCTTACCTGGCCCGGGACCGTTTGCGCCTTTTGGCTCACATATATGATAATGTCGCTAGCATCCATATGACAGAGAACCCGGGCCGACATGGCTAGTCGTGAACCCAAGTGACACCAACCTATGGGGATAGGCATACATGAATCACATCGAGCATGTCGGTCAGCAGCGTGTGAATCCGGGCTGTAGCACTGGGCTAACAGGACTCCGGGAACCCGGGCTGTAGCAGGCTAGGCAGGACTCCGGATGTCACCACATGACATTTCCCCGAAGGGACAGACACAGGAACAAAGTGAAACACATGTCGGACAGTCAAGTATCCTGAGCAGTAGTGCTGGGCTAGCAGGACTTCGGTGAACCGAGCTGTAGTGGACTACTATGGCTCATGGAAGCACTAGACTGCATTTTCCCATAAGAGAGGCTGCCAAGGATAAACAACTAGATTGTCGGATCCCACACATACCAAGCATTTCAATCATACACACAATATGCTCGATATGTGTAAATACAACATGGCATCACAACATCGCTCTACGACTCAAGTATTTATTCATTAGGCTCCGAGGAGCGAGATATTACAAACATGGGTCTCATGACCCAACAATCATAGCATACAAATCAAGCACATGCGGAAGCTTAACATGTCTGAGTACAGGCATCTACAAATGAAAAAGGCTAAGAAGCCTGACTATCTACCAGATCCTGCCGAGGGCACAAGATCGTAGCTGAGGTATCAAGCTAAACATCGAAGCCCACGTGGAACTACTAGCGAGACTGAAGTCTCTCTGCAAAAACATAAATTAAGCAAACGTGAGTACAAATGTACTCAGCAAGACTTACATCAGAACTAACTACATATGCATCGGTATCAACAAGGGGGGTGGTGGAGTTTAACTGCAGCAAGCCAGCTTTGACTCAGTGGCTAACCTGAACTACGACTGCAAGCAACTCTTTTGGGGTGGCGCACATGAGTCCACATATTCACCATATCAATACACCACTATGGATCCGCTCCCGTCTCTCTACGAGAAGGCCATCCATAGCACTCACGCTTATCTTGCGAGTTTTAGAGTATCCACTTTCACTTGTCTATGAACTATGCAAGGGGTCCAAGTTTCCATATCCGAGGAATCCGACTATTTGAATAGATAATGATAACCCTGCAGGGGTGTACTTCTTCACACACGCTCCCACCACTTACCATCGTTTACACGACATGTACTCGGGAACCTTCAAGCGGAAGCCCAACAAGGGTGTCGGCCACGGCCTACCTAAACACTCAAGTCTCTAGTCCAGGTTTATCACCTATCCAGGTTCCATCCACAGGGAGTCCGGCCGAGGTTTCCACATACGGCCCTGAACGATGTGAACAGGGTTCCCGAGACACCAAACGGGCGCCCGGTACACCGTGCCATGGTGTATCTACCGCATCATAGCCCACCCCTAGGGTCAGCGCTACGCACGGCCGCCAACACATAACCTACAAACACCAGAAACTAGTTTCAACTCCTGGACAGAGTACTAGGGTGATTAAGAAGCCGAGAGGGTCAATTATGGATCCCAATGAGTGGTAGTAGTTGTTCATGGATCACAGACACAGAACTCAGTTCTCGAGGACGGTTTCAATGAGACAACCCACCATGTACTCCTACATGGCCTCTGACCGCTACCTTTACCAAATCATGTTCACACACTTAGCTCACACACAGTAGGACATGTTCATCACCATTCCAATTCATTCCCGATGAATCAGACCCGACACAACTCTATGCAATAGCAGGCATGACAAACAAGCATGAATGAGTAGGCACATCAGGGCTCAAACAACTCCTACTCATGCTACTGGGTTCCATCTATTTACTGTGGCAATGACGGGTCATGCAGAGGATAAGGGGTTCAACTACCACAGCAAGTAACAGATGAATCGTTGTTGTCCTAATGCAGTAAAAGAGAGCAGGAGCGAGAGAGTGGGATTGTATCGGAATGAACAAGGGGGTTTTGCTTGCCTGGCACTTCTGAAGATAATATAGTTCTTCATCGGTGTCATCGATCACGTCGTCGGAAACATCGTCGTCTGAGAGGGGACGGTTACCGGCAAACAGAGAAGGACACAATCAATGCAATGCAACAATATGATGCATGAATGTGACATGGCAATATGATGTTGATTGGCCTAATGCAACTAGCAACAAGTTAAATGGAGTTGGTTTGAACACTAGGTTCAAATTCAAACTCCATATGTGCTTTCTTAAATGCCATTTAATTAGTTTGTCCTAAACAGCAATGTTAACTTGCTCAAATATGCATGAAAATGCCATAAACATATTCCTTGAATTTTTCTGATAATTTTTCATATATAACTTATTTCATTTGGAGTTACGGTTGAATTTCTATGATTTTTAGAAGTTTTAAACATTTTCTGAATATAAATAAATCATTTAGATTTATTTAAAATCCAGATAACATTACTGCGTCAGCATGACGTCGGCGTGATGTCATCAGGTCAACAGGGGCTGACTAGGGTCAAACCTGACCCGTGGGTCCCACACGTCAGTCTCACAGTGCTGGCTCAAGTCACAGACAGGTGGGACCGGTCAAAAGCCACGTCAGCAAAGTCAATGCTGACAAGTGGGTCCCACTGGGTTATAAACTAATTAAGCATAAATAGAACAGGGTTAATTAGGGCTTGGGTCCCACTAGTCAGTGGCTCTAGGGGTGATTAATGGTCTGATTAGTGGCTAATTAATACGGGCACGTCACCATCGCCGGCGTCGTAACGCCGGCAACCAAATCCGCGGCGGTTGTGCACCAGAGTGGCTCGAGTTTCACCTACAGGAGGCTGCTTGGCCCGCGGGCGGTCCCTTGGAAAGCTGGCACTCGACCGCATCCAACGGAGGTGGAGGAAGGCCCTGGGGTTGCCGGAGTTGGGCACGACGATGAGGTCAAGCGGCGGCGGGGCTCGGGTTCCATGGGCGCGGGGCTGCAGCTCGAGGGCGAGCAAATGGAGGTGCTAGGCAGCACCAAAAGGTCATCAGAAGCACGACGGAGCATCTAGTAGGAGCGGAGGGGCTCCGGGCACGGAGCTCACCGGCCATGGCGGACGGCGGCCTCGGGAGCTCATGGGGCGGCGACTAGAGGAAGCTAGCGAGAGGGGGAGGTGAGGGGAAAAGCTCAGAGGCTCATGGCGAGTGCAGGGGAGAAAACGGCGAGCTCGGGGAGGCACGGACGGCGACGTAATGACGATGGCAATCCGATGGCTGTGCGCGGGGAAGACGGGTCGGTGGCGAGGCAACAGAGCATCCGGCAATGCGTGGCTCAGCGAAGGGGTCGAGGACGAAGTGGCGGAGCTTCTGGGCGTGGAGAGAGGTTGAGGAGGAGGTGGTGGCTATGGTGAACGGCGTCGGTGGCGACGAGCTCCGCTCGGGCGGCGCGGAACAGAGAGCAGAGGAGGGGGAGAGAGTCCAGGGAAAATGAGAGGGGTCAGGGGTGTGCGTGGCGTCGCGGGAGGCGTCCAGGGCAACGTGGGGCAGCCAGGCAGGGTGGAGGTGGTGCGCGCGCGGCGAGCACACGCCCTCCTGCCTACTGGCAGGAGGTTGAAGACGGTGCGGTTGGTGGGCTGGGCCAGCTACAGTGCTGGGCCAGGTGGCTGTACAGGAGGTAAGCCCAGGTGGGTTTTCTCTCTCTCTCTCTCTCTCTCTCTCTCTCTCTCTCTCCTTTCTAATTCTTTTTTGTTTTTCTATTTCTTCTGTAGTTTCAGGGCTTTATAAAAAATACTTAGGCACACTCAAAAATCATGAAACTTAGCATGGCTACTGTTTAGAATAAATCCAACAGTAAACATTTTAGTTTATGATTATTTGAGCATTTAAAATATTTTATAGCATTTAAATGCCCAAATGCAAATACTTTATGATTTAAATCAAAAATCCAGAATGGCCTAGAAACATGTTCATCATTTTTGGCAGAGGTTTTCACCTTTAACTAAAATCATGAACTTTTCTAAAGGGCATTTGGGATCATTGAAAATAATTTTTTTATTGAACCTAGTTGAATTTCATTTGGTGCTAGGGTTTCAACAATCCCCATTTCAAGTTTCTTTGGAATTTAAACATGATGGCATGATGAACAAGCAAAGTCAAGCAAGGGTTGAACTGCGGCTGTGACAATAAAGCAACAGGGAAAGCTTTGGCTGTAACAATATGTCATTATCCGTCTTTATAAATGGCGCAATGGGTTGACCGATATGTTCCATAACAATTTTATTGCTGACAAGTAAAGCACCCTTCTTCATTGGTCTTTAAAAATTACTTAAGAGGATTTTTCTAATAGATGCATCAACAATAAAGTTTTGACCAAATCTGAATATAGGTAAATTACTTGCTAAACATACCTCTTCAAATATTTTGGGCGAGCATGATGGTGGTGTGGCTTGAACAATATCTTGCTTCATCTTTGGGTGGCTCCCCAACGCCTCTTCATCATCTTTTTCTTTATTTCGTGCATCATTACCTTGAAGATCCTTATCAGCAGAACTTTGTTTGGCTACTTGCTCTTGTCCTTGAGGGTTGTCAATTTCTACGGCACGGAACTCATAGGGTAGGAAGTAGGTTCCATTAACTTCAGAAAAATCAAGCATGGTTGTTTTGCTATACTTGCCATGCCCTTTATCAATAATGCTTGCCTGTTTGGATTTGATAGATTCAGAATATATATTGCTTGATTCGGCTCTTTCAACCGAATCACTTTCAAGTTCTGAATCACCCTTCTTTTCATTGATACTACCAATTGGTAATGCTTCTTTTATTTGAGTCAATTCTTTCTCTGTTTGTTTCTGGCGGTGAGCGGCAAAATTGGCTTTAAGTTTTTTCTCAATTTCTGCCCACTCTGGATATGATTTCCCCCCAATGCTTTTAGATTCTTTCGGCAATGACACAAGAGTGTTGCCGAAATTTTGCAATTGTGTAGGGGGTGTATAATATGATGTAGTACCAGGTGAAGGCATATGCATTGCTGTAGAACCATATTTTTGCTCGCCAATTTTATCAATTGGCAAAGATTCATCTTCTTGAAAAACTCTAGCTTTTATTTCCACATAATCAGTAAATAGCCCCTTTTCATACTGTTCAAGGCAAAGAGCACTAATCCTCTTATTTCGGGCTAGACTCTTCAATGCATCCACCACTACCTCATCTTCTACAACATTGGGCACAATCGCTCCTGTAAGATTTACATTTATTCGGCTATGACCAGGAAGGTGTGAAGCCAAATTATGAACATCTACAGTTGTGTATGGTGCTGAAAAATTACTAACACAAGGTGTAGCATATGACGGTTGAGAGTAAATGGCCGAATAGCTAGTCGTAGCATGGCCAATTCTCCCATCCACCGGCATGGTTGAACTAGTATATTGCAAATTAGTTGCCGATGAATAAAAAGGTGAAACACTTTGTCGCATGCTATTGGAAGTTCCTACAAGAGGTGTTTCAACTTGATTGACCAAACTCATCATGTTGTTCATCGGCATAATGATTTCTGGGGTTGTCGATGCATGAGAGTTGGAGTGCATATGGTGCATGTTACTAGTATCATAAGAAGTTAAAGCATGTAAATTACTTTGAATCGGCCTTTGCACGTAATTAGATGCATTATTGAAAAATTTATGGTTGGCCGATAGAGTATACTCATTGAACGATCTAGTAACACCATATGAATTATTTGCATCTAAAGTAAGGAATTGGGTATTCATATTACCTTTGTAGATTGCAAACCCTAGATGACGATCTTTTCGTAGCAAAAACGGGCTGGAGACCGTTCAAAGCTTCGTCCCCAGCGGAGTCGCCAAAAAGTGTGTTCGCGCACGAACACGTCACCGTGTACCTCCAACGCCGAGGGTGATGCACCGCAGCTCACGTCGAAGGAGACCCGTCCGGAAACGCGGTACGCAAGCAATCCGGCAGGTGCTTTTAAGGACCTGAAACCCCACACGCTTGGGAGGGACCCCGTCAGGGCGCGGGGCCGCTATGGGCTGCCCTAGGTTGACCTGATCGCCCCTAGGGTCTCGAGATTTGCCGCCCTGCAACAACAAGAACGAACGAAGAATGAGGAAGAAGAACAAGGCAGAAGGATAAAAGTAAAGATAAAAAGTGGTAGATGATTTGTTCGATTGTGTGTTGTTCAATCGGCCATCACATCTTATCTATTTATGAGGCGGCTGGACTTCTCGTACAAGAAAAGGACTAAAAATTTCGTCTAAAACTACAAAACCCTAACCAACTCGGATAGGAATCTTTGGTACTTTCTCGGACCAACTCGGTCTCACCGATTGGTTCATTTCGGTCCCATTGAGTGAACGTTGCCAACTCTCTATATCCTTCTGTAATTTCTTGGATCAACTCGGTCTCACCGATTGGTTTGCTTCGGTCCTACCGAGTGAACATTGCCAACTCTCTGGTAAATTTTTGGACCAACTCGGTCTCACCGATCAAATCAACTCGGTTGGTCCGAAATGACTCTGTAGCTTCTGTTTCTGACCTTGTTTTGCCTCCGCAGGTTGCATACGAACTCGGATTAAGACGATTTTTATATCAAAATCAATCATTTCGACGAGACGCACAACTTTCATGTTGAAACAGTTTCCATCCGAGGCCATCTTGATTGAGTTATGTTCCTTTCTTTACTCTGGTGTCAACATGAGCATCTCTGAACTTGTCATAACTTTTGAGTCCGAACTCCGTTTTAGACCATCTTCATATCCATCTTGATCATATCAAAGAGATACATTCCAAGGTGACTTCCAATCATAAGTTTGAATTGTTCTTGATATAACCAATGCTAATTTTATGATTGTGCCAATTTTGAGCGTCAACAATGTGCTAGGTAACGGTCAACTATATTGACCTGATGGAACCGAGGGCATAGAAATAGAAATCCCTAATATCAATTGGATATGTTCAACACAAATGCTCTTCTAACATTGTGTCCTCAAAGTTGCGGCATTCTTATGCCCATGATTAGAAAAACGGAACCATCATGCAACACTTGAGCTAGTCTTAGAGGCATGACTAGAGATATATTTTACCGCTTATTATTCCAATCATGCACATGAGTTTTCATCCGAGCCTCTTCAATATACAAACTCGAGAATTATTGCAATTATAGCAGAGAACAAAAACATAATTATGAACATGCACATAAATAATAACATTTATTATTATCTCTAGGGCATATTTCTAAGAAACTTCCTGATAGGTCTCTAGTGCATATATAAATTTTGATTGTGTAATGCTATTATATTATCACTTTTATATGATTTTTATATCATTTTGTATTATTTTTTGGGACTAAAATATTAATTTAGTGCCAAGTATTAGTTCCTATTTTTGATTGTTTTTTTGGTCTCGCAGAAAATCCATATCTAGGAAGGTCCAAATACAACGCCATTTTTTGAAGATTTTTATGAAAAATGAAAGGCCCTGGAAACTTTGAGAGAGATCGAGCGGACCCACAACACAACCATGTGGACAGGTGGCGCGGCCAGGGTGGGGCTTGACGCGCCACTTGCCCATTTGGGGCCCTTGAGCCTCCGTTTAACCTAAAATTTCTGCCTATAAATCCTAAAATTCCCGGAATCCTCAGAAGCGAACCCAAATGAATTTTATCGGCGTCACAAGCCTCTGTTCTGAGGCAATCTCATCTGGAGCCCTATTCCGGTGCTCTGCCAGAGGGGGAAGCCACCATGGGTGGCCTCTTTGTCAATCATTGTTGCCTCCAGGATGATGTGTGAGTAGTTCCTATAGGACCTAGGGATCCATAGTAGTAGCTAGATGGCTTCTTCCCTCTCTTCAGAATCTTCAATGCAATGATCTCCTCTGAGATCAAGCCGATGTAATTCTTGTGGTGTGTTTGTTGGGACCCGATGATTTGTGGATTTGTGATCATATTGTTCATTGAATATAATTGAATCTTTTAAAGTTTTTTTGTTGTATAATTAATTATGTATATATGCTTTTCGAATTATTTGTCTTCTCCAGCCAAGATAGATGGGTAATTCTTCAGAGGGAGTGGTGCATAGTAGTGGGTGCAAGCTCATAGTGATCTATATCCTAGTGAGAGGGAGAAGGCACATGATGTGTTGTTGCTACTAAGGATAAAACGATGGAATTGATCTTATTGCTAGTCTTTTCTGTCTACACCATATCATCTTGCTTATTGCGTTACTCTGTTTTTCATTAAATTTAATACCTTGAGATGCGTGCTGGATAGCGGTTTCTGGGTGGATTAATAGTAGTAAATGTAGTTGGATTACGGTCTACTTGTCACGCGCCTATATAAGATTATGCCATGAATGATGATAGTTATGAATGTTGCTTTTCTGTCAATTGTCACACAGTAATTGGTTTACCTTGCCATTACCTACTTTTGAGAGATATGCCACTAGTGAACCTATGGCCCCTAAGTCCATTCTCTATAAATACTTCTGTTACTCAATTTGCTCTTTTATTTACTTTTATTATTTTGCCACTTTGCCACACTATCTACCACCATTTACTTTTTAACCTTGCGACTGGCAAGACGAGTGGATTGACAACCCCCTTGCCACCTTGGGTGCAAGCATTTATTTTGTTTGTGTGCAAGACCTGCTTATCTTGTTAGCTTGTAGAGTCTTACTGGTTCAATTAAACATTGGTTCTTTGTCACACCCTAGCTAGTCATGCATTAGAGTGTTGCATCATGTTTACTCTTTCATCAGAAACCTGAAATGGGGATGACAGAACCCCCACTCCCCTCTGAAACCAACTAGGGTTACTAAAATAATTTTTCAATGAACCTGAAATGCCCTTCTAAAATGCCCATCATTTTTGTCTTGGTTCAGAACCTCTGCCAAAAATGGTGCACATTTTCCTAGGCCATCCTAGGGTTTTTGAATTAAATCATAAATATTTGAATTTGGGCATTTAAAATAATATAAAATATTTAAATGCTCAAATATCTCCAAACTAAAATGTTTCATGTTGGAAATAATCCAACTATGGGCCAGGAATAGTTTGGTGATTTTTGAAGTTGCCTAGGTATTTTATTAAACTCAACAAAGTTGCAGTTATATATTAATTAAAACAGAAACAGAAGAAAAGGGGAAAAACTTACCTGGGCTCCTCCACTGTGCGGCCCAGCCAGCTGGCCGGCCCAGCCAGCAGCCGACCCAGCCCAACACTGTAGCCCTCCGTCGTCTTCCTCCCCTCGCCCCGAAGCTGCTGCGTGCTCGCGCGCGCACGGCCGCGCGGCCACCTCCTGCTTGCCGACGAGCTCCTGGCCGCGTGGACGACTCCCGCAGGCCGTCCCGATCCCCCTGCTCTCTCTCACTCTCCCCCGGCTCTTCCTTCCTCTCCCTCGCTCTCTCTCTCACACGGCCGAACACCACCGTCGCCGCCGTTCGCCGTAGCAGCCATCTCCGGCCACCCCTCGCTCCCCCGACTAGCTCAGGAGCTCTGCCACAACCTCCTCTTCCTCCCCACCGCTCCACAGCTCCCCGGAAGCCCTGCATCGCCGCCACGTCGCCGTTCCCCTCTTCGGGTTCCGATCATCGCCGTCGTCGAATTCGTCGTCTCCGGCGCGTCCCCGAGCCCGCTTCGACGCCCACTGCAACCGCGGTGAGCCCCCGGATCGTTTCCCCCTTCTTCCCTGGTCTCTCCCGACCTCTAGGCCCTAGCCCCACCTTGGCCGAGAGCTCCACGCCGCCGGCAATGTCGCCGTCGTGTCCACGGTCACCGTAGCACCCAACCGAGCACACTATCGTGCTCTACACCTCACTAGGATCACGCAGCACCCACTAACGCCTCCCCAAACCCTCTGCAACATCGATCCCGACCGCACCCGAACTCCGGCCGCCGCAGCCGAGCTCGCCGCCGTCAACTCCGGCCACCCCGAGCCCAACCACCACCACCAATAGTCACGGCTCAACCTCAGCAACACGTAGATGCCTTCCGCCGTCCATTTGGTTGCCGGAATGGCAAAAAGCACTTTCGCCGCCATCTCGGACCTCGCCGGCGTCATGTCGCCGGTGGGGTTTGACTTGTCCGACCTGGGGTTTGACCCCCCAGGGTCACTGACTCATGGGCCCTGTCGGCCAGGTGGTTAGATTAGCGCTAACTACTGTTAGTCAACCCCCCCTGACACTGACAGTGGGCCCCAGCGCCACTAATCCCTAATTAGGATTAATCTAAACCTGTTAAACCCCCCCTGTCACTGACGTGTGGCCCCCACACGTCAGGTTTGACTTCAGCCAGCCGCAGTTGACCACTGACATCATGCTGACGTCATGCTGGCGCAATAATTATATTTCTGGATTTAATTTAAATCAGGAAATTCCAGAATATTATCTAAACTTCAAAAATTCATAACTTTTATTCTGTAACTCCAAATTGGACAAATTATATATGAAAAATGATCAGAAAAATCCAATCTATCCATCTGTACTATTTTCATGCATGATCAAACAAGTTAAATTGATGTTTTAAGCAGAACAAGGAAAAGCAATTAAAGAGGCCATGTTTGAGTTTGAAAATTTGAATCTTGATTCAAATTTGTTCAAACCCTTCTGGTTTTAGTTGCATTAGCCCAACACACTCATATGGCCATATTTCATGCATGCATCATATTGTTGCACATTGTTTGGTGATGCTTGTGTATCGATGTCCTTTGCGACAGGTTCTGTCCCCGAGGAGTACCGTGATTACCCTAACGAAGAACCGTATCAGTGCATCGAACCATCAGGCAAGCAACCAACCATTTGATCATATCGATACAATCCCATGTTCTCGCTCCTGCTCTCTTTTACTGCATTAAGACAACGCGTTTCAAACTGCTGTGTGCTACGGTAGTTGAACCCATTTCCTCTGCATGACCTGTCATTGCCACAGTAACTAGATGAAACCCACTAGCATGTGTAGGAGTTGCTTGAGCCATATGTATGTGTTGTTCCTACCTTGCTATGCCTGCTATGCTTAGAGTCGTGTCAGGTCTGGTTCATCTGGGTGATGGGCTAGAGTGAAATGATTATGTCGGTAATGAGAGTGGTGTGATGAACACGATTTGGTAAAGGTATCGATGAGAGGCCATGTAGGAGTACATGGTGGGTTGTTTCATTGAAGCCGACCTTAAGCACTGAGATCTGTATGTGTGATTTAAGAATCAGCTACTACCATGCATTGGGCCCGAAACCAATGGACCCTCTCGGCTTCTTATTCACCCTAGTTCTCCGTCCAGGAGTTGCAAGTAGTTTCTGGTGTTTGTAGCCTAATGGAGGCCGTGGACAGCGCTGACCGTAGGGGTGGGCTGTGATGCGGTAGGTACGTGGCCGGGTGTACCGAATACCCGTTAGGTATCTCGGGAACCCTGTTCACATCGTTCGGGGCCGTATGGGAAACCTCGGCCGGACTCCCTGCGGATGGAACCTGAATAGGCGATAAACCTGGACTGGAGGCTTAGGTGATTAGGTAGGTCGTGGCCGACACCCACGTTGGGCTTCCGCTTGAAGGTTGCCGAGTACATGTCGTGTAAACGACGGTAAGTGGTGAGAGCGTGTATGAAGAAGTACACCCCTGCAGGGTTATCATGATCTATTCGAATAGCCGCGTCCGTGGTAAAGGACTACTTGGTTGCCTATACAGTTCATAGACAAGTAAATGGAAACTACTAAAAGCCTCAAGATAAGTGTGAGTGCCGAGGATGGCTCTTCCGTAGGAAGACGGAGGTGGATCCTCGGTAGTGTATTGAAGTGGTGAGTAGTGGACTCGTGTGCGCAAAACATTTCAAGTTGGAGTATCGTAGGATAGTCTAGCCAAGAGTCAAAGCTGGCTTGCTGCAATAACTCCACCAACCCTTCTTGATACTATGCATGTATGTAGGATCTGATGTAAGTCTTGCTGAGTACCTTTGTACTCATGTTGCTATAATCTACATTTTTACAGAAGAAGCTGCAACCCCTTCTGATGGGTTCTATGTAGACGTTGACATCAACGAGTAGGCTAAGGACCCAGGTGGTGACCCTGAGCTTGTGATGGACCACGTAGTATAGCTAGGCTTTCCAAGCCTCTTTTATTTTACTAGTTGTCTGTACCCAGACAATGTACTTCCGCTGCTGGTTTGTATGACTGTATGACTTGTATGTTGGGTCGTGAGACCCGTACCTTTGTGTATGATATGTATGGCTCCCTGAGCCTTAAATAAAGTACTTGTGTCATAGAGTCATGTTGTGATGCTTCGTTGTATTTGCACATATCGAGCATATTGTGTGTATGATTGAAATGCTTGGTATGTGTGGGATCTGACTATCTAGTTGTTTATCTTTAGTAGCCTCTCTTACCGGGAAATGTCTCCTAGTGTTACCGCTGAGCCATGGTAGCTTGCTACTGCTCTGGAACACTTAGGCTGGCCGGCATGTGTCCTTCTTCGTTCCTGTGTCTGTCCCTTCGGGGAAATGTCACGCTTTGAGTACCGGAGTCCTGTTAGCCCGCTACAGCCCGGTTTACCGGAGTCCTGCTAGCCTAGTGCTACAGCCCGGACCCACTTGCTGATGACCGACACGTTCGAAGCTGGGTCATGGATGCCTGTCCCTGTAAGTCTGTGCCACTTTGGGTTTATGACTAGTCATGTCAGCCCGGGCTCTTTATCATATGGATGCTAGCGACACTATCATATACGTGAGCCAAAAGGCGCAAACGGTCCCGGGAAAAGGTAAGACGACACCCGTGGGAATACCGTGCGTGAGGCCACAAAGTGATATGAGGTGTTACCAGCTAGATCGATGTGACATCGAGTCGGGGTCCTGACAGCGTTGGCATCAGAGCCGGACTGCCTGTAGGTTCTCCAAGCCAAACTGGTCGATGTTGAGTCTAGAAATTCTTTAGTTATATGTAGGGGAATTGTTTGTGGGTTGGAACGTAAGGCTCTTTTTACTCCTTATACCTTATGACTTCTGATCTGAGTCAGTCCATTCTTCCACCGGGGGTTAAGGAATTAGGACCTATTCTCTCTATCAGGATCACGTGTTACTAATCAGTAGTACCTTATAAGTTTGATGGTTACAAGCCTAGATCAGATCTACTACCACCTTATGTTGTTAGAATGATTTCAGAACTTTGATATGATGATGTTGAGCATGTACGAAATCCTTTGTCAAATGTCTCAAAATCCTTTTTGAGCATTTACAGCTGTTATGCTGCCAAAATTCTGCTAGAAATTCTAATGCCTTTGCATTATGATTGTGCTTTCAGATGGCCACTCGCGACCTCAATCAAGTGGTTCGCCTGACTCGATGCCTAGATGTACCCGGCCATACTGCCAAGTTGGTCAGGGTAATGACTGAGGCTGGATACCGTTGGTATCCTGAGTACATGGTCGAAGAGCAATTTCGGGACTTCAATCAAAGCCAGTATCTCTGCACTGTCAGGATATTTCCATCTTATCCTGGATCCACCGAGCCTCTTCACTGCTCCTATGGACTCGGGGTTACTATTGAGATGGCTGTGCAGGACGCCGCCTACTCTATGATGACCATTATGCGAGTCAGATCTGGTCTATTTCGGGACTCTGATTTCCGGTATATGCCAGGATCACTTCCGGGAGCACAAGGATATCTCCAGGCTATTTATGCTGACCCCACTCAGGAGGATTCACGGACTCGCACCACTGCTGAGATGCTCGAGGATAAGGACCGTGAAAATCGGGCCTTAAGGTTAGAGCTCTTCAATACCCGTGCTGACCACTGGGCTACTTTGACTCGGTTCGCACCGGCGGTGCAAGCTGGATATTCGGATATGCGCGATCTCTATCCTGTGAGATCTGCTCTGCCAGACGTGATGGTTTGGCGTGATGTAGGAGGCATCACCCCACCTCGCGGTCCCCGCAGGCCACCGTTTGTTGGTCCAAGGCCTCATCCTAGCCCCTATGGTCCACAAGCTCCGCGAGACCGTCTGTTTCCGGATGATCATGTTGAACTTCCAGGCTATGGAGGTGACTTTTACGAGGACTACTACGGATCGGTCTGAGTAGTGGTAGTATCACTAGTTCGCACTAGCCGTGTCGTCTATCGTCCTGCGTGACTCGTGGGATATGACCTAGTTGTACTCCTTCCGGAGGTGTAGAAAAATAATGTATAGGAGCTTGGAATGCCTCCGATGAGATGTAATCCTTTTCTCACCGTAATAGTACTTTGTTTGGTCTTGTACTAAACCTTGTATGGTGTGTATGACGATGGAATAAAAGAAGCAGTTTCTGTATTTACCATGTCATACGGATGATCATCTTACATTCCGAATTACTCCTTACATTCTGTATCCTATGTCGGAATTTTATCGTTCTGACTAAATCATTGTCTTGTTACCTAGGATGGTCAACACGCGCGCTAACCCTGCTTCCCAAGAGCAGGCCGAAGGCAGTGAAGGCAGGAATGAAAATCTGCCTCATCCTCCTTCACTAGCCGAGGTTATGATGGAAGCTGAGAGAAACAAGCGGGAGACCAACCGTTTGTTGGAGCGTATTGAACAGAACACAGCACACCATCAGAGGGCTAACGTGGTGTCACTCAGTGATTTTATCAAATTGCATCCACCCACGTTCCACCACTCCGTCGAGCCTCTCGACGCTGATGACTGGCTTCGCAGTATCGCTCACAAACTGCGTTCCGCGCTGGTAGCGGAGGCTGACAAGGTCACCTTTGCTGCATATCATCTTGAAGGCCCCGCCAGTCTATGGTGGGAGAATTATGGAGCTATGCGCCCAGCGGGCCATGTCACTACTTGGGCTGAGTTCAGCCAGGCTTTCCGTGAACATCACATTCCGGAGGGTCTCATGGACCGTAAACGTGAGGAATTCTGCAATTTCACCCAAGGCCGACTTTCTGTGGATGTCTATAGCAGGGAGTTTGGTAATCTCGCGCGATATGCAACTGAGGAAGTGTCTACTAACGCCAAGAAGCAAGCAAGGTTCCGTAAGGGCCTTAGTCCTGAGCTTCGCCGCGACCTCCGTCTGCATGAGTGCACATCTTTTTCGAAACTTGTCAACAAAGCCATCAGTGCTGAAACTGGTCAGACTGACTATGACGCAACACGCAAGCATGGCCGTGACATGGGTTCCTCATCCGGTGCTGGTCCTCAGAAGCGCCGCGTGTGGGTGCCCAACACCGCCCTGCCACCCAGGTTCACACCGAGGCCATCTTTCCAGGCGCCTCGCCCTGTTCAACAGTCTGCTCCAGCCAAGCCCTATGGGGGTCCAATCAATAATGCTCCTCCACGTACCAGCTCCGTGACTTGTTTCAAGTGTGGGGAATCTGGTCACTATATGCGTGAGTGTCCCCAGACCAACCCCAACCAATCTGCTAAAGCTGTTGGCCGTGGCAAGCCGACAGGAAAAATATTCCACGCCAAGCCGGTCACCGCTTCACGTGGCCATGTCAACTGTATCTCTGCCGAAGAAGCTCAAGAGGATCCCAACGTCGTTCTCGGTACGCTTCTTGTTAATTGCCACCCGGCATCTGTTCTTTTCGATACAGGAGCCTCTCATTCTTTTATATCTGAAAATTATGCTCGTTTGCATAACGTTGCATTCTGTGACATGCCATCCACTATGGAAATTTCTACCCCTGGTTCTAGATGGCAGACCTCTAGGGTAAGTTATGGAAATGAAATCCAAGTCGATAGACTTGTTTTCCTCGCATCTTTGATAGCCCTTAAATCCTCAGATATTAATATCATTCTGGGTATGGATTGGATGTCAGCTCATCATGCCCAAATTGATTGCTTCTCTAGGTCTGTTCAACTCACCCATCCTTCGGGGAAGATAGTCAATGTCTTGACCCGAATAGCCAAGCGACAAGTATATTCTCTCAACGCCAGCCCTTTGCCAGACCTTGAGGACATTCCGGTAGTCCGTGACTTCCCGGATGTCTTTCCAGAGGAATTGCCAGGTGTTCCACCTGACAGGGATGTTGAGTTCGTAATAGACCTCATTCCAGGAACCGTTCCGATTGCTAGAAGACCTTATAAGATGGCACCCTTAGAACTAGCCGAGCTTAAGAAACAACTCGATGAATCCTTAAAAAGGGGTTTCATTCGCCCTAGTTCATCTCCATGGGCTTGCCCCGTCCTATTCGTCAAGAAGAAGGATGGTACGGACCGGATGGTTGTAGATTACCGACCTGTCAATTTGGTCACAATCAAGAACAAATATCCACTTCCCAGGATCAACGATCTGTATGATCAGCTCGCTGGATCCTCAGTCTTCTCCAAGATGGATTTGAGGTTGGGCTACCATCAAATCAAAATCAGAAACGGGGACATTCCTAAGACGGACTTTGTTACTCGTTATGGCCAATACGAGTACACCGTCATGTCCTTCGGTTTAACCAACGCTCCAGCCACCTTTTCTCGGTTAATGAACTCAATCTTCATGGAGTATTTGGATAAATTCGTCGTGGTTTACCTCGATGATATACTCATCTACTCCAAGAACGAGGAAGAACATGCCGAACATCTAAGGCTAGTGTTGCAGAAACTTCGAGAGCATCGCCTTTATGCCAAATTTTCTAAATGTGAATTCTGGTTGCCAGAAGTGACCTATCTGGGTCATGTAATATCTGGTAAAGGTATTGCTGTTAACCCTGAACGAGTTCAAGCCGTCCTTAATTGGACTCCACCTGAATCGGTCAAGCAAGTTCGGAGTTTTCTAGGCTTAGCGAGCTATTGCCGTCGCTTTGTCGAGAACTTCTCCAAAGTTGCCAAACCTCTAACCGAACTCCTCAAGAAAGATAAGAAGTTCGAATGGACTCCAAAATGTGAGCACAGCTTTCAGGAACTGAAAAGACGCCTGACCTCTGCTCCCGTACTGGTACCCGCCAGACTTCTCCAAGGACTTTGTTATCTACTGCGACGCCTCGCGACAAGGACTAGGTTGCATTCTTATGCAAGATCGACACGTAATTGCCTACGCTTCACGGCAATTGCACCCACATGAGGAGAATTATCCTACTCATGATCTAGAGCTTGCAGCCGTAGTCTATGCACTTAAGACCTGGCGACATTACCTCCTCGGTAATCGTTGCGAAATATTCACTGATCACCAAAGTCTGAAGTATATTTTCACCCAACCGGATTTGAATCTCAGGCAGAGACGTTGGGTTGAATTGATTACAGACTTCGACTTAGGAATAACCTACAACCCAGGGAAAGCCAACGTCATGGCTGATGCGCTAAGTCGTAAATCTTATTGTAACAACCTGATGTTACAACAAAGTCAACCGCCTCTCCATGAGGAATTTCGGAAACTTAACCTTCACATTGTACCTCAAGGTTTTCTTTCCACCTTGGTGGCAAAACCTACCCTTACGGATCAAATTATTAAAGCACAGAAGGTAGATCCGGGAATCTCCCGCATCAAGAGGAACATTCAGAAAGGAATTGCGAATTGTTTCTCCATTAATGATCAAGGAGTCGTATACTTCGGGAATCGATTAGTGGTTCCCAAAGTGCGCAACCTAAGGCGATTAATCCTTAAGGAAGCTCATGAATCTCCTCTCACCATTCATCCCGGTAGTACTAAGATGTATCAGGACCTACGCCAGAGGTTCTGGTGGACTAGGATGAAGAGAGAAATTGCTCAGTATATTGCAAATTGCGACGGCTGTCGTCGTGTAAAAGCAGAGCACCAACGGCCTGCTGGCACCCTTCAACCCTTAGCTATTCCTGAATGGAAATGGGATAAAATTGGTATGGATTTCATTACCGGTTTTCCCAGGACCAAGAGAGGGAATAATGCTATTTTCGTCGTGGTCAATCGTCTTTCCAAAGTAGCTCATTTCCTACCTGTTCGAGAGAGTATAACCGCTAGTCAGCTGGCAGACTTATACATCTCCCGAATAGTGTCCCTTCATGGTGTTCCTTTGGAAATTAACTCGGATCGAGGAAGTCTTTTCACCTCTCAATTTTGGGAAAGTTTCCAAAATGCTATGGGAACTCGTCTCTCCTTTAGCACCGCTTTCCACCCTCAGTCAAGTGGTCAAGTGGAACGCGTCAACCAAATTCTAGAAGACATGCTTCGAGCCTCTGTTATCTCATTCGGAATGGACTGGGAGAAGTGCCTTCCATTTGCCGAATTCGCTTACAACAACAGCTATCAATCTAGCTTGGGTAAAGCCCCTTTTGAAGTTCTCTATGGACGATGGTGTCGAACACCCCTTAACTGGTCAGAGACCGGGGAAAGACAATTCTTTGGACCGGATATGATTCAGGAAGCAGAAGAACAAGTTCGTATCGTTCGTGAAAAGTTGAAAACAGCCCAATCTCGTCAAAAGAGTCAATATGACCGAAAACATAGGGCTATGACTTTCGAAGTTAACGAGAAGGCTTATCTTCGGGTCACCCCTCTGAAGGGAACCCATCGTTTCGGTATCAAAGGCAAATTGGCTCCTCGTTACATTGGACCTTTTCGCATTCTCGCCAAACGAGGAGAAGTTGCCTACCAGTTGGAACTACCTCCACACCTCTCCAGAGTTCACGATGTCTTCCACGTTTCTCAACTCAGGCGTTGCTTCTCGGATCCCATCCGTGAAGTGGACCACGAAACGCTTGATCTCCAAGATGATCTTACATATCGAGAGTACCCCATTCGTATCCTCGATCAGGCCGAACGTACCACGCGACGTCATAATATCAAGTTTCTCAAGGTTCAATGGTCGCACCATTCTGAGGATGAAGCAACTTGGGAAAGGGAGGATCGTCTTCGACTCGAGTATCCCGCCTTCTTCCCGGAGGAACCCAAATCTCGGGACGAGATTCTTTTGAGTGGGGGTGAGTTGTCACACCCTAGCTAGTCATGCATTAGAGTGTTGCATCATGTTTACTCTTTCATCAGAAACTTGAAATGGGGATGACAGAACCCCCACTCCCCTCTGAAACCAACTAGGGTTACTAAAATAATTTTTCAATGAACCTGAAATGCCCTTCTAAAATGCCCATCATTTTTGTCTTGGTTCAGAACCTCTGCCAAAAATGGTGCACATTTTCCTAGGCCATCCTAGGGTTTTTGAATTAAATCATAAATATTTGAATTTGGGCATTTAAAATAATATAAAATATTTAAATGCTCAAATATCTCCAAACTAAAATGTTTCATGTTGGAAATAATCCAACTATGGGCCAGGAATAGTTTGGTGATTTTTGAAGTTGCCTAGGTATTTTATTAAACTCAACAAAGTTGCAGTTATATATTAATTAAAACAGAAACAGAAGAAAAGGGGAAAAACTTACCTGGGCTCCTCCACTGTGCGGCCCAGCCAGCTGGCCGGCCCAGCCAGCAGCCGACCCAGCCCAACACTGTAGCCCTCCGTCGTCTTCCTCCCCTCGCCCCGAAGCTGCTGCGTGCTCGCGCGCGCACGGCCGCGCGGCCACCTCCTGCTTGCCGACGAGCTCCTGGCCGCGTGGACGACTCCCGCAGGCCGTCCCGATCCCCCCTGCTCTCTCTCACTCTCCCCCGGCTCTTCCTTCCTCTCCCTCGCTCTCTCTCTCACACGGCCGAACACCACCGTCGCCGCCGTTCGCCGTAGCAGCCATCTCCGGCCACCCCTCGCTCCCCCGACTAGCTCAGGAGCTCCGCCACAACCTCCTCTTCCTCCCCACCGCTCCACAGCTCCCCGGAAGCCCTGCCTCGCCGCCACGTCGCCGTTCCCCTCTTCGGGTTCCGATCATCGCCGCCGTCGAATTCGTCGTCTCCGGCGCGTCCCCGAGCCCGCTTCGACGCCCACTGCAACCGCGGTGAGCCCCCGGATCGTTTCCCCCTTCTTCCCTGGTCTCTCCCGACCTCTAGGCCCTAGCCCCACCTTGGCCGAGAGCTCCACGCCGCCGGCGATGTCGCCGTCGTGGCCACGGTCACCGTAGCACCCAACCGAGCACACTATCGTGCTCTACACCTCACTAGGATCACGCAGCACCCACTAACGCCTCCCCAAACCCTCTGCAACATCGATCCCGACCGCACCCGAACTCCGGCCGCCGCAGCCGAGCTCGCCGCCGTCAACTCCGGCCACCCCGAGCCCAACCACCACCACCAATAGTCGCGGCTCAACCTCAGCAACACGTAGATGCCTTCCGCCGTCCATTTGGTTGCCGGAATGGCAAAAAGCACTTTCGCCGCCGTCTCGGACCTCGCCGGCGTCATGTCGCCGGTGGGGTTTGACTTGTCCGACCTGGGGTTTGACCCCCCAGGGTCACTGACTCGTGGGCCCTGTCGGCCAGGTGGTTAGATTAGCGCTAACTACTGTTAGTCAACCCCCCTGACACTGACAGTGGGCCCCAGCGCCACTAATCCCTAATTAGGATTAATCTAAACCTGTTAACCCCCCCCTGTCACTGACGTGTGGCCCCCACACGTCAGGTTTGACTTCAGCCAGCCGCAGTTGACCACTGACGTCATGCTGACGTCATGCTGGCGCAATAATTATATTTCTGGATTTAATTTAAATCAGGAAATTCCAGAATATTATCTAAACTTCAAAAATTCATAACTTTTATTCTGTAACTCCAAATTGGACAAATTATATATGAAAAATGATCAGAAAAATCCAATCTATCCATCTGTACTATTTTCATGCATGATCAAACAAGTTAAATTGATGTTTTAAGCAGAACAAGGAAAAGCAATTAAAGAGGCCATGTTTGAGTTTGAAAATTTGAATCTTGATTCAAATTTGTTCAAACCCTTCTGGTTTTAGTTGCATTAGCCCAACACACTCATATGGCCATATTTCATGCATGCATCATATTGTTGCACATTGTTTGGTGATGCTTGTGTATCGATGTCCTTTGCGACAGGCTCTGTCCCCGAGGAGTACCGTGATTACCCTAACGAAGAACCGTATCAGTGCATCGAACCATCAGGCAAGCAACCAACCATTTGATCATATCGATACAATCCCATGTTCTCGCTCCTGCTCTCTTTTACTGCATTAAGACAACGCGTTTCAAACTGCTGTGTGCTACGGTAGTTGAACCCATTTCCTCTGCATGACCTGTCATTGCCACAGTAACTAGATGAAACCCACTAGCATGTGTAGGAGTTGCTTGAGCCATATGTATGTGTTGTTCCTACCTTGCTATGCCTGCTATGCTTAGAGTCGTGTCAGGTCTGGTTCATCTGGGTGATGGGCTAGAGTGAAATGATTATGTCGGTAATGAGAGTGGTGTGATGAACACGATTTGGTAAAGGTATCGATGAGAGGCCATGTAGGAGTACATGGTGGGTTGTTTCATTGAAGCCGACCTTAAGCACTGAGATCTGTATGTGTGATTTAAGAATCAGCTACTACCATGCATTGGGCCCGAAACCAATGGACCCTCTCGGCTTCTTATTCACCCTAGTTCTCCGTCCAGGAGTTGCAAGTAGTTTCTGGTGTTTGTAGCCTAATGGAGGCCGTGGACAGCACTGACCGTAGGGGTGGGCTGTGATGCGGTAGGTACGTGGCCGGGTGTACCGAATACCCGTTAGGTATCTCGGGAACCCTGTTCACATCGTTCGGGGCCGTATGGGAAACCTCGGCCGGACTCCCTGCGGATGGAACCTGAATAGGCGATAAACCTGGACTGGAGGCTTAGGTGATTAGGTAGGTCGTGGCCGACACCCACGTTGGGCTTCCACTTGAAGGTTGCCGAGTACATGTCGTGTAAACGACGGTAAGTGGTGAGAGCGTGTATGAAGAAGTACACCCCTGCAGGGTTATCATGATCTATTCGAATAGCCGCGTCCGCGGTAAAGGACTACTTGGTTGCCTATACAGTTCATAGACAAGTAAATGGAAACTACTAAAAGCCTCAAGATAAGTGTGAGTGCCGAGGATGGCTCTTCCGTAGGAAGACGGAGGTGGATCCTCGGTAGTGTATTGAAGTGGTGAGTAGTAGACTCGTGTGCGCAAAACATTTCAAGTTGGAGTATCGTAGGATAGTCTAGCCAAGAGTCAAAGCTGGCTTGCTGCAATAACTCCACCAACCCTTCTTGATACTATGCATGTATGTAGGATCTGATGTAAGTCTTGCTGAGTACCTTTGTACTCATGTTGCTATAATCTACATTTTTACAGAAGACGCTGCAACCCCTTCTGATGGGTTCTATGTAGACGTTGACATCAACGAGTAGGCTAAGGACCCAGGTGGTGACCCTGAGCTTGTGATGGACCACGTAGTATAGCTAGGCTTTCCAAGCCTCTTTTATTTTACTAGTTGTCTGTACCCAGACAATGTACTTCCGCTGCTGGTTTGTATAACTGTATGACTTGTATGTTGGGTCGTGAGACCCGTACCTTTGTGTATGATATGTATGGCTCCCTGAGCCTTAAATAAAGTACTTGTGTCATAGAGTCATGTTGTGATGCTTCGTTGTATTTGCACATATCGAGCATATTGTGTGTATGATTGAAATGCTTGGTATGTGTGGGATCTGACTATCTAGTTGTTTATCTTTAGTAGCCTCTCTTACCGGGAAATGTCTCCTAGTGTTACCGCTGAGCCATGGTAGCTTGCTACTGCTCTGGAACACTTAGGCTGGCCGGCATGTGTCCTTCTTCGTTCCTGTGTCTGTCCCTTCGGGGAAATGTCACGCTTTGAGTACCGGAGTCCTGTTAGCCCGCTACAGCCCGGTTTACCGGAGTCCTGCTAGCCTAGTGCTACAGCCCGGACCCACTTGCTGATGACCAACACGTTCGAAGCTGGGTCATGGATGCCTGTCCCTGTAAGTCTGTGCCACTTTGGGTTTACGACTAGTCATGTCAGCCCGGGCTCTTTATCATATGGATGCTAGCGACACTATCATATACGTGAGCCAAAAGGCGCAAACGGTCCCGGGAAAAGGTAAGACGACACCCGTGGGAATACCGTGCGTGAGGCCACAAAGTGATATGAGGTGTTACCAGCTAGATCGATGTGACATCGAGTCGGGGTCCTGACATTCTTAACCGAGGAAAATACTTTCTACTACAGTGCTACATCACTCTTTCTATTTGGGATAATCTAGCAACTGTTATGAGAGTAGCACATCCTCTCTTGGAAGTACTCGTTGGGGTTTGGATTTATTTCAGGATTTTCATATCTAACGACTTAATCTCTCATAGGTGCCCAAACGGATAGGATGTGTGTGTGTGTGTTGTGAGTGTTCGTGTATATACCATGTTTCTCAAAAAAACTAAGTTCATTTTTCATCTTTAAACTTTAAATCAAACTAATTAACATTTAACTTTTTATACTATGTAGAACATGTCCCCCCGCCCTCTCTCAAGCCAAATTGTATGACCGGCGACATGACAATGGTTTCAAAAACACACATATCATTAAATTTTTTCTTCTTCTTTATTTTGTAATTTAACCTCTAGAATAACATGAATGTTTTAAAAATAAGGAATTCATTTTCCAAACAAATTTGCTTTCCTTCTAGGTTTTCACAATTTTAATATAATTTCAGCCCCACCCACCTCGGCCACCTCCCTCCCCCCTTAGTGATCAAATTTGCTTAGTTTTGAATAGGGATGGAATTCGAGTCGAGTCGAGCCAGCTCGGCTCGACTCACTAGAGCTCGTTTCGTTAACGAGCTAACTCAACTCGACTCGTTACTATAATAAGATCGAACCCAAGATTGGCTCGACTCGTATAACTCGCGAGCTGGCTCATTTAGCTTGTTAAGCTCGTTAAAGATATAAACATAAAGTCCTCAAATATGATTTATGTATATAATAAATATATATTCACTAAACAATTGTAATTTCCTTGTAACGCATGAGTCTCCTAGGCGGCTAGGCCTTCAACGACTGGGCCATGTATTATGCGCCTGTGACGTAGGTTGCTGAGTGGCAGATCTTTCTTTGTATTGGGAGTGGCTGATCTATTGTATCGAGCCTAACGAGTTACACGAGTACTCATGAGATTGGCTTATTTAACTTGGTCTATAAACGATCTTAAACTAAAGCTCGGCTCGAATCGTTATTCTTTGAGTTCGAGTCGATTCGAGCTGAGTCACGAGCTATTTGTTTAGCTCGCGAGCTTCGAGCTTTTTTTCCAGCCCTAGTTTTGAAGGTTATGGATAAAACTAAGCTCCACCAAAAAATGTTCCTTATTTCATCACATTATGTGAGTATGTTTTTTCTCATTGCATCGATATCTTGGGATACTCAAGGAAAAAAAACATGTTGGGCCACTGCTAATTATTTCTGTCAGTACAATTGAAACCAATAAGACGCAAAACGGGCAACAAAAAGTAAAAATACATCAGAAATCGTACTTGTCATCTTTTTTCTTTGATTGTGCGCGATTCGCTGAAAGTTAATTACACCGAATCAATGGCAAGCGTTGAGATGTAGATATTGCATGTGTATTTCTTGTACAACAAGCCCTCCTCCTTCCTTGTATAGTTGAGGACGTGACTCCCCTATGTACTTATATATACGTGCATATGCACTCGATCAATATATCATGAGTTGCACATATCTTCTACATGATATCAGCCTCCCTTTGATCCTCTAAACCCTAGCCTTACCGCGCCACCGTAGCCACCTAGCCGCAACCGCCGCTCCTCCCCCCCCCCCCCCCGTTGCCCTATCACCGCTGGCTCTCTCGCCGCCGCCGCAGCCTTCCCACCCCTGCCACGTGATCCCCGCCTCCGACCATGTTGCTTCCCCTAGCCGCTACCCGCGCGCCGCCCAAAACCCTAACCCTAAACCACGCGCCGTCCAAAGCCTCCACCGCACACTATCATGTCCGGCTCTGACCTCTCCCACCGCTCCCTTCCCTCGAACCCCTTCGACTCCTCCGCCGGTTCCACCGCCTAGATCCCCGATCCCGCCTACATCCACGACGTTCCCATCAAACGCCACGTCCCGGTCATCCTCTCTCATAAAGAGGCCAATGATACATCTCCAACGTATCTATAATTTTTGACTGGTCCATGCTATATTATCTACTGTTTTGGACATTATTGGGCTTTATTATCCACTTTTATATTATTTTTGGGACTAACCTATTAACCGGAGGCCCAGTCCGGAATTGCTGTTTTTGCCTGTTTTAGGGTTTCGAAGAAAAGGAATATCAAACGGAGTCCAAACGGAATGAAACCTTCGGGAACATGATTTTTAGGAAGATTATGATCCGGGAGACTTGGACCCTACGTCAAGAAAAGAAACAGGAGGCCACGAGGTAGGGGGCACGCCTACCCCCCAGGCGCGCCCTCCACCCTCGTGGGCCCCCTGTTGCTCCACCGACGTACTTCTTCCTCCTATATATATCCACGTGCCCACAAATGATTAGATATGGAGCCAAAACCCTAATTCCACCGCCGTAAATTTCTGTATCCACGAGATCCCATCTTGGGGCCAGTTCCGGAGCTCCGCCGGAGGGGGCATCGATCACGGAGGGCTTCTACATCAACACCATAGCCTCTCCAATGAAGTGTGAGTAGTTTACCTCAGACCTACGGGTCCATAGTTATTAGCTAGATGGCTTCTTCTCTCTTTTTGGATCTCAATACAACGTTCTCCCCCTCTCTTGTGGAGAACTATTCGATGTAATCTTCTTTTTGCGGTGTGTTTGTTGAGACCGATGAATTGTGGGTTTATGATCAAGTCTATCTATGAATAATATTTGAATCTTCTCTGAATTCTTTTATGTATGATTGGTTATCTTTGCAAGTCTCTTTGAATTATCAGTTTGGTTTGGCCTACTAGATTGATCTTTCTTGCAATGGGAGAAGTGCTTAGCTTTGGGTTCAATCTTGCGGTGTCCTTTCCCAGTGACAGTAGGGGCAGCAAGGCACGTATTGTATTGTTGCCATCGAGGATAACAAGATGGGGTTTTCATCATATTGCATGATTCTATCCCTCTACATCATGTCATCTTGCTTAAGGCGTTACTCTGTTTTTAACTTAATACTCTAGATGCATGCTAGATAGCGGTCGATGAGTGGAGTAATAGTAGTAGATGCAGGCAGGACTCGGTCTACTTGTCTCGGACGTGATGCCTATATACATGATCATACCTAGATATTCTCATAACTATGCTCAATTCTGTCAATTGCTCAACAGTAATTTGTTCACCTACCGTAGAATACTTATGCTCTCGAGAGAAGCCACTAGTGAAACCTATGGTCCCCGGGTCTATCTTTATCATATTGATCTCCTACTGCCTGATTATTTCCTTTGTTATTTACTTTGCCTTTATTTTACTTTGCATCTTTATCATAAAAATACCAAAAATATTATCTTTATCATATCTATCGGATCTCACTCTCGTAAGTGGCCTTATAGGGATTGACAACCCCTATTTGCGTTAGTTGCGAGGATTTATATGTTTTGTGCAGGTATGAGGGACTCGCACGAAGCCTCCTACTGGATTGATACCTTGGTTCTCTAAAACTGAGGGAAATACTTATGCTACTTTGCTGCATCATCCCTTCCTCTTCGGGGAAAATCAACGCGGTGCTCAAGAGGTAGCAAGAAGGATTTCTGGCCCCGTTGCCGGGGAGGTCTTCGCAAAAGTCAACATACCAAGTACCCATCACATACCCTTATCTCCCGCATTACATTATTTGCCATTTGCCTCTCGTTTTCCTCTCCCCCACTTCACCCTTGCCGTTTTATTTGCCCTCTCTCTCTATCCTCCCTCTCTTTCTCTATTTGTCTCTTTTTACCCGCTTGCTTTTTGTTTGCTTGTGTGTTAGTTTGCTTGCTTGCCACGATGGCTCAAGATAATACTAAATTGTGTGACTTCACCAATACCAACAATAATGATTTTATTAGCACTCTGATTGCTCCTCTTACCGATGCTGAATCTTGTGAAATGAATACTGTTTGGCTGAATCTTGTCATGAAAGATCCGTTTTCCGGCCTTCCTAGTGAAGATGCCGCTACCCATCTAAATAGCTTCGTTGATTTGTGTGATATGCAAAAGAAGAAAGATGTGAATAATGATATTGTTAAATTGAAGCTATTTCCTTTTTCTCTTAGAGATCGTGTTGAAGCTTGGTTTTCGTCTTTGCCTAAAAATAGTATTGATTCATGGAACAAGTGCAAAGATGCTTTTATCTCTAAGTATTTTCCTCCCGCTAAGATCATCTCTCTTAGAAACGATATTATGAACTTTAAGCAACTTGATCATGAACATGTTGCACAAGCTTGGGAGAGAATGAAATTAATGATACGTAATTGCCCTACTCATGGTTTAAATTTGTGGATGATTGTTCAGAATTTTATGCCGGATTGAATTTTGCTTCTAGAAATCTTTTAGATTCGGCCGCGGGAGGCACTTTTATGGAAATCACATTAGGAGAAGCTACTAAACTCCTAGATAATATTATGGTTAATTATTCTCAATGGCATACTGAAAGATCTACTAATAAAAAGGTGCATGCGATAGAAGAAATTAATGTATTGAGTGGAAAGATGGATGAACTTATGAAATTATTTGCTAATAAGAGTGTTTCTTCTGATCCTAATGATATGCCCTTGTCTACTTTGATTGAGAATAATAATGAATCTATGGATGTGAATTTTGTTGGTAGGAACAATTTTGGTAACAACGCGTATAGAGGAAATTTAATCCTAGGCCTTATCCTAGTAATCCCTCTAATAATTATGGTAATTCCTACAACAATTCTTATGGAAATTATAATAAGATGCCCTCTGATTTTGAATCTAATATTAAAGAATTTATTACTTCGCAAAAGAATTTTAATGCTATGATTGAAGAAAAATTGCTTAAGATTGATGATTTGGCTAGGAACGTTGATAGAATTGCTCTTGATGTTGATTCTTTGAAACTTAGATCTATTCCACCTAAGCATGATATCAATGAGTCTCTCAAAGCCATGAGAATTTCCATTGATGAGTGCAAAGAAAGAACCGCTAGGATGCGTGCTAAGAAAGATGCCTTTATAAGAGCGTGTTCTTCTAGTTCCTATGAAAATAATGATGAAGATCTAAAAGTTATTGATGTGTCCCCTATTAAATCTTTGTTTTGCAATATGAATCTTGATAATGATGGGACTGAATATGATCCACCTTTACCTAGAAGGCGTTCTAAGAATTCGGAATTTGTTGATCTTGATGCTAAATTTGATAAAAGTGGGATTGAAGAAATTAAAACCCTAGATGTTGCTAAACCCACTATTATGGATTTCAAGGAATTTAACTATGAAAATTGCTCTTTGATTGATTGTATTTCCTTGTTGCAATCCGTGCTAAATTCTCCTCACGCTTATAGTCAAAATAAAGTGTTTACTAAACATATCGTTGATGCCTTGATGCAATCTTATGAAGAAAAACTTGAAATTGGAAGTTTCCATCCCTAGAAAACTTTATGATGAGTGGGAACCAACTATTAAAATTAAAATTAAAGATCATGAATGCTATGCTTTATGTGATTTGGGTGCTAGTGTTTCCACGATTCCAAAGACTTTGTGTGATTTGTTAGGTTTCCATGATTTTGATGATTGCTCTCTAAACTTGCACCTTGCGGATTCCACTATTAAGAAACCTATGGGAAGAGTTAATGATGTTCTTATTGTTGCAAATAGGAATTATGTGCCCATAGATTTTATTGATCTTGACATAGATTGCAATCCTTCATGTCCTATTATTCTTGGTAGACCTTTCCTTAGAACGATTGGTGCAATTATTGATATGAAGGAAGGAAATATTAGATTCCAATTTCCATTAAGGAAAGGCATGGAACACTTTCCTAGAAAGAAAATTAAATTACCTTATGAATCTATTATGAGAGCCACTTATGGATTGCCTACCAAAGATGGCAATACCTAGATCTATTCTTGCTTGTTATGCCTAGCTAGGGGCGTTAAACGATAGCGCTTGTTGGGAGGCAACCCAATTTTATTTTTATTCCTTGCTTTTTGCTCCTGTTTAGTAATAAATAATTTATCTAGCCTCTGTTTTGGTTGTGTTTTTTGTGTTTAATTAGTGTTTGTGCCAAGTAGAACCGTTGGGAAGACTTGGGGAAAGTCTTGTTGAACTTGCTGTAAAAAACAGAAACTTTAGCGCTCACGAGAACTACTGCCATTTTTATTTGGAAAGTGCTATTTAGTTAATTATTTTTCAGATGATTAATAGATAAATTCCTCACGTCCAGCAAATTATTTTAGAATTTTTGGGGTTCCAGATCTTGCGCTAGCTACAGATTACTACAGACTGTTCTGTTTTTGACAGATTCTGTTTTTCGTGTGTTGTTTGCTTATTTTGATGAATCTATGGCTAGTAAAATAGTTTATAAACCATAGAGAAGTTGGAATACAGTAGGTATAACACCAATATAAATAAAAATGAGTTCATTACAGTACCTTGAAGTGGTCTTTTGTTTTCTTTCGCTAACGGAGCTCACGAGATTTTCTACTTTAAGTTTTGTGTTGTGAAGTTTTCAAGTTTTGGGTAAAGATTTGATGGATTATGGAACAAGGAGTGGCAAGAGCCTAAGCTTGGGGATGCCCATGGCACCCCCAAGATAATCTAAGGACACCTAAAAGCCAAAGCTTGGGGATGCCCCGGAAGGCATCCCCTCTTTCGTCTACTTCTATCGGTAACTTTACTTGGAGCTATATTTTTATTCGCCACATGATATGTGTTTTGCTTGGAGCGTCTTGTATGATTTGAGTCTTTGCTTGTTAGTTTACCACAATCATCCTTGCTGTACACACCTTTTGAGAAAGCCATACATGATTTGGAACTTGTTAGAATACTCTATGTGCTTCTCTTATATCTTTTGAGTTATATAATTTTGCTCTAGTGCTTCACTTATATCTTTTAGAGCACGGTGGTGGATTTGTTTTATAGAAACTATTGATCTCTCATGCTTCACTTAGATTATTGTGAGAGTCTTAATAGCATGGAAATTTTCTTGAAATCCTAATATGCTTGGTATACAAGATTAATAATAAAACTTTCTTATGAGTGTGTTGAATACTATGATAAGTTTGATACTTGATAATTGTTTTGAGATATGAAGATGGTGATATTAAAGTTGTGCTAGTTGAGTAGTTTTGAATTTGAGAAATACTTGTGTTGAAGCTTGTGATTCCCGTAGCATGCACGTATGGTGAACCATTATGTGATGAAGTCAGAGCATGATTTATTTATTGATTGTCTTCCTTATGAGTGGTGGTCGGGGACGAGCGATGGTCTTTTCCTACCAATCTATCCCCTAGGAGCATGCGCGTAATACTTTGCTTTGATAACTTGTAGATTTTTGCAATAAGTATATGAGTTCTTTATGACTAATGTTGAGTCCATGGATTATACGCACTCTCACCCTTCCACCTTTGCTAGCCTCTCTAATACCGCACACCTTTCGCCGGTATCATACACACACCATATACCTTCCTCAAAACAGCCACCATACCTACCTATTATGGCATTTCCATAGCCAATCCGAGATATATTGCCATGCAACTTTCCACCATTCTGTTTATTATGACACACTCCATCATTGTCATATTGCTTAGCATGATCATGTAGTTGACATCGTATTTGTGGCAAAGCCACCATTCATAATTCTTTCATACGTGTCACTCTTGATTCATTGCATATCCCGGTACACTGCCGGAGGCATTCATATAGAGTCATATTTTGTTCTAAGTATCGAGTTGTAATTGTTGAGTTGTAAGAAAAATAAGAGTGTGATGATCATCATTATTAGAGCATTGTCCCAGTGAGGAAAGCATGATGGAGACTATGATTCCCCCACAAGTCGGGATGAGACTCCGGACGAAAAAAAAGGAGAAAGAAAAGAGGCCATAAAAAGCGAAAAGGCCCAAATAAAAAAATGAGAAAACAAGAGAGAAGGGACAATGCTACTATCCTTTTACCACACTTGTGCTTCAAAGTAGCACCATGATCTTCATAGTAGAGAGTCTCTCATGTTTTCACTTTCATATACTAGTGGGAATTTTTCATTATAGAACTTGGCTTGTATATTCCAATGATGGGCTTCCTCAAATTGCCCTAGGTCTTCATGAGCAAGCAAGTTGGATGCACACCCACTTAGTTTCTTTTTGAGCTTTCATATACTTATAGCTCTAGTGCATCCGTTGCATGGCAATCCCTACTCACTTACATTAATATCTATTGATGGGCATCTCTATAGCCCGTTGATACGCCTAGTTGATGTGAGACTATCTTCTCCCTTTTTGTCTTCTCCACAACCACCACTCTATTCCACCTATAGTGCTATATCCATGGCTCACGCTCATGTATTGCGTGAAAATTGATTTTTTTTTAGAATGTCAAAAGTATGAAACAATTGCTTGGCTTGTCATCGGGGTTGTGCATGATTTAAATATTAGTTTGGTGAAGATGGAGCATAGCCAGACTATATGATTTTGTAGGGATAACTTTCTTTGGCCATGTTATTTTGAGAAGACATAATTGCTTTGTTAGTATGCTTGAAGTATTATTATTTTTATGTCAATATGAACTTTTGTCTTGAATCTTTCGGATCTGAATATTCATACCACAATCAAGAAGAATTACATTAAAATTATGCCAAGTAGCACTCCGCATCAAAAATTCTGTTTTTATCATTTATCTACTCGAGGACGAGCATGAATTAAGCTTGGGGATGCTTGATACGTCTCCAACGTATCTATAATTTTTGATTGCTCCATGCTATATTATCTATTGTTTTGAACATTATTGGGCTTTATTATCCACTTTTATATTATTTTTGGGACTAACCTATTAACCGGAGGCCCAGCCCAGAATTGTTGTTTTTAGCCTATTTTAGGGTTTCGAAGAAAAGGAATATCAAACGGAGTCCAAATGGAATGAAACCTTCGGGAACGTGATTTTTAGGAAGATTATGATGTGGGAGACTTGGACCCTACGTCAAGAAAAGAAATAGGAGGCCATGAGGTAGGGGCGAGCCTACCCCCCCCCCCCAAGCGCGCCCTCCACCCTCGTGGGCCCCTTGTTGCTCCACCGACGTACTCCTTCCTCCTATATATATATATCCACGTACCCCCAAATGACCAGACACGGAGCCAAAAACCCTAATTCCACCGCCGTAACTTTTTGTATCCACGAGATCCCATCTTGGGGCCTGTTCCGGAGCTCCGCCAGAGGGGGCATCGATCACGGAGGGCTTCTACATCGACACCATAGCCTCTCCGATGAAGTGTGAGTAGTTTACCTCAGACCTACGGGTCCATAGTTATTAGCTAGATGGCTTCTTCTCTCTTTTTGGATCTCAATACAACGTTCTCCCCCTCTCTTGTGGAGAACTATTCGATGTAATCTTCCTTTTGTGGTGTGTTTGTTGAGACCGATGAATTGTTGGTTTATGATCAAGTCTATCTATGAATAATATTTGAATCTTCTCTGAATTCGTTTATGTATGATTGGTTATCTTTGCAAGTCTCTTCGAATTATCAGTTTGGTTTGGCCTACTAGATTGATCTTTCTTGCAATGGGAGAAGTGCTTAGCTTTGGGTTCAATCTTGCGGTGTTCTTTCCCAGTGACAGTAGGGGCAGCAAGGCACATATTGTATTGTTGCCATCGAGGATAACAAGATGGGGTTTTCATCATATTGCATGAGTCTATCCCTCTACATCATGTCATCTTGCTTAAGGCGTTACTCTGTTTTTAACTTAATACTCTAGATGCATGCTGGATAGCGGTCGATGAGTGGAGTAATAGTAGTAGATGCAGGCAGGACTCGGTCTACTTGTCTCGGACGTGATGCCTATATACATGATCATACCTAGATATTCTCATAACTATGCTCAATTCTGTCAATTGCTCAACAGTAATTTGTTCACCCACCATAGAATACTTATGCTCTCGAGAGAAGCCACTAGTGAAACCTATGGCCCCCGGGTCTATCGTTATCATATTGATCTCCTACTACCTAGTTATTTCCTTTGTTATTTACTTTGCCTTCATTTTTGTTTGCATCTTTATCATAAAAATACCAAAAATATTATCTTTATCATATCTATCGGATCTCACTCTCGTAAGTGGCCTTATAGGGATTGACAACCCCTATTTGCGTTGGTTGCGAGGATTTATTTGTTTTGTGCAGGTACGAGGGACTCGCGCGAAGCCTCCTACTGGATTGATACCTTGCTTCTCAAAAACTGAGGGAAATACTTACGCTACTTTTCTGCATCATCCCTTCCTCTTCAGGGAAAACCAATGCAGTGCTCAAGAGGTAGCAGCCAAATTTTATGCATGGAAGACATCCTTCAATCTCCTCTTTTGTGAGTACAATTTGCAGGATCACATCAACGGCACTGCCAACCTGTTCGTCCTGAACTGCGACGCCGATTGCTTGGCGATTGACGCCACCATTATCCGGTGGCTCTTCCTCACCGTGTCCAAAGACAGTTTCCACACTGTCGTTTGCGACAAGGCTGATGCATGCACAGTGTGGGGCAAGATTGTCGGCCTCTTCACCGACAACAAGCTCCAATGGATCATCTTCTTGCAGGAGGAGTTTTTTGGGTGTCACCAAAACTACTCCTCCGTTGATGACTTCTGCATGCGCCTCAAGACCCTTTCCGACGAGCTCAACATCGGCTTCAATGTGGGTGACGGACTGCTCCTCTCCACCCTCACCGTCGGCCTCAACAAGGATCTCGACAATGCCGCCTCCAACCTCACCCTCATGGCGAACCCTACTTTCGAGCGGGCGGTGGCGTATCTCCGCCTCGAGGAACACCGGTTGAAGCATCTTCCATCCTGTGTCGTTCACACCGCCTTTGTCGTCGGCTACTCACATGGCGGTCTTGCCTACCCCACAGCCGCGCCACCTGGTTTCCCGACGCCGTACCAGCCACTCCGGCCCAAGGCGCCTCCTGCCCCGACTGGCGCCTACGGCGCTCCGTACCAGCAACGCCCCTCGGCTCCAGTGGCTCCTCCTCCACAATAGCTGCCGCAGCAGCAGCGACAGTGGCACCGCGGTCGTGGCAACAACCAGTAGCGCGCACAAGGGAAGCAGCAGCAGTGCGCCGAGCCGCACCAGCCGACGCCACCATGGGGTGGCGGCCACAACCCCTGGACCGGGTTCGTGCACACCTACACTATGCCCGTGCGCCACCCGCCTACTCCGAGTCTCCTCGGGCCCGAGCCGTCTGGCCACCCGGCCTTCTTCGCCGGGCAGCAGCCGAGACCGTCGGTTGCCCTGCAGCCCTACTACCCCGTCGCTCCGGTTGGATATGGCGGGCCAAACCCTAGCGCAGGGTCAACTGGCTACTTGGGCCACCCCACCGCACCGGTATCCTACGATCTGGCCCTACCCGCTGCTCTTCAACACTAGCCCCCACCCGGTTCATATTCCGGTGGTGGCGACTTGTTCATGGACACCGGTGCATCTTCGCACATGGTCGCTTATCCGCGTAAACTCTCTTCCGCGTCTCCTATCCACACTTCTTCTCGTATCATTGTCGGTAATGGCGCCGGTCTTCCTATCACTCATGTTGGTTCCACTAGTTTTCCTTCCACCTCTCAGACCACTTTATCTCAATAATGTTCTTGTGTCTCCCGAACTTATTCAGAACTCAGTCTGTGTTCGTAAGCTTTCTCGTGATAACTCTGTAACTGTGGAATTTGACGAAGTTGGTTTTCCTATTAAGGACGCCCTCATCCGAATGGTTCTTCACTGTTGTGACAGCCTCGGCGACATGTACTCTGTCCAGCCACCATCATCCACACTTGCTGGACCGATCGCTTTTTCCAACGGCGTCGATCTTTGGCACGCTCGTCTTGGTCATTCCAGCTCCACCGCACTTCGTCAAATAATTAGGAATTCTTCTTTTACATGTAATAAGACGGATGCGCACTCTTTTCATGCATGCCGTCTAGGCAAACATGTTCGTCTTCCCTTTAGCTCTTCATCCACAGTTGCATCGTTACCCTTTGAGTTGATACACAGTGATGTCTGGACCTCTCCCATTGCTAGTAATACTGGTTTTTCGTATTATCTTGTTATCTTGGATGACTACTCTCACTTTGTGTGGGCCTTTCCACTACGTAAGAAGTCCGATGTTGCCACGACTCTTACCGCCTTTTAGTCTTACGTGTCTACACAATTTGGTCGTCCTATCCTTGCTTTACAGACTGACAACGGGAAAGAATTCAACAACACTACCATTTGCAATCTTCTCTCCACTCATGGCACAATTTTCCGGCTGATGTGTCCTTACACTTCACAGCAGAACGGCTAGGCTGAATGCATCCTTCGCACCCTCAACGATTGCGTCTGCACCCTCCTCTTCCATGCATACATGCCTTATCGCTTTTGGCCCGACGCTATCGCCACCGCCACCCTCTTCATTAACCTTCGCCCATGTTGCACTCGCTGGAATTTTGCACCAACCATCTTCTCTTTGGGTCTCCTCCATCATACGATGGTCTTCGTATTTTAGGTTGTCTTTGTTACCCTAGTATTGCCGCCACCTCTCCTCATAAACTCGCTCCTTGTTCTCTTCCATGTGTCTTCCTCGGTTACCCGGCTAACACAAAGGGTTATAGATTCTATGATCCGGTTTCTCACTGTGTCATCACATCTCGGCATGTTTATTTCGATGAGTTTTGTTTCCCGTTTCAACAGGAACAGCAGGCAGCTTCTTCATCGGCGCCCGGTCCTTCTCTGGCCGGCCCCGTCCGCCCAGGATCCTTTCCATGGTGTGGTGCGCCCCCGGGTCGCGCGGCCTTGCTTTGGACGCCGCCCGCGGCCTCGCCGGCCTCGCCAGGGCACTCGCTGGCCTCTCCACCGGTGTACTCGCTGGCCTCTACGACAGTGGCCACACCGGCTTCTTCGCCGACCCCTACGCCGGCAACCATGGCCTCGCCGACATCTTTGTCGGGGTCTTCCTGGGCGCCCGATGGCTCCACCGGAGAGGCGTCTACCTCCGTGGCTGCTGTTGTGGCTCCCCCGCCCGCTGGCCCTATCACTCGTTCCTGCACGGGTGTCCACCGACTGAGTACCCATTACTCTGAGGATAAGTACAATTGTGCTGCGCTTCATGACCCGTTGTGGTTCACCGCGATGAAGGAGGAGTTCGATGCCTTGCAGCGCAATCACACTTGGCAGGTTGTCCCATGTCCCCCCAACGCCAACATCATTACTGGGAAGTGGGTCTTCAAGCACAAGTTTCATCCTGACGATACTCTCGACTGCTACAAAGCGCGTTGGGTAGTTCGGGTTTTTCGTCAGTGCGCCGGTGTCGACTTCACGGACACCTTCACCCTGGTTGTCAAACCCGGGACAATTTTGTAACGCCCTCGATGCGGCTATATCTCCCACATGTCGAAGCACGACTTAGAGGCATAACTGCATTGAAAGCAATGTCGCAAGTGAGGTAATCTTCGCAAACAACCCATGTAATACAATAAGGGGAAAGATACATAGTTGGCTTACAATCGCCACTTCACACAATTACATGAATAAAGCATTACATCATCCAAGGACAATCAGGGCCCGACTACGGAGCCAAAATAAAAGAAGAACCCCAAATGCGACACGGTCCCCGATCGACCCCAACTGGGCTCCACTACTGGTCCACTAGAACGAAACAACACAAAGGACAAGATCTTCATCGAGCTCCTCCTTGAGCTTGGTTGCGTCATTTGCACGGACTCATCGGCACCTGCAAGCTGGTTTTGGAAGTATCTGTGAGTCATGGGGACTCAGAAATCTCACACCCTCGCGATCAAGACTATTTAAGCTTATGGGTAAGGTAAAAGGTATGAGGTGGAGCTGCAGCAAGCGACTAGAATATATGAAGGCTAAACATACGCAAATGAGATCGAGAAGAGAAGGCAAAAGCACGGTCGAACAACTATGATCAAGAAGTTATCCTAGAACAACCTACACCAAACATAACTCCAACACCGTGTTCACTTCCCGGACCCCGCCGAGAAGAGACCATCACGGTTACACACGCGGTTGATGTGTTTTAATTAAGGTCAACTTCAGGTTTTCTACAACCGGACATTAACAAATTCCCATCTGCCTATAACTGCGGCACGGCTTTCGAAAGTTCAAATCCCTGCAGGGGTGTCCCAACTTAGCCCATCACAAGCTCTCACGGTCAACGAAGGATATTCCTTCTAGCGGAAAGACCCGATCACACTCAGAATCCTGGTTACAAGACATTTCAACAAGGTAAAACTAAACCATCACCACCGCCTAAATGTGCCGACAAATCCCGATAGGAGCTGCACATATCTCTTTATCAGGGCACACTCAGATTGTCCAAGGTACGGGTAGGCCAGCCCAGAGTTGCCCCTGGTGGCCACCGGCAGCTGACAGGTTGGACCAACACTCAGAGGAGCCCTGGCCCGGGGGGGTTAAAATAATGATGACCCTTGAGTCTGCAGAACCCAAGGGAAAGAAAAGGCTAGGTCGCAAATGGTAAAACCAATGTTGGGCATTGCTGGAGGAGTTTTATTCAAGGCGAACTGTCAAGGGGTTCCCATTATTACCTAACCGCGTAAGGAACGCAAAATCTGGGAACATAACACCGATATGACGGAAACTAGGACGGCAAGAGTGGAACAAAACACTAGGCATAAGGCCGAGCCTTCCACCCTTTACCAAGTATATAGATGCATTAATTAAATAACAGATATTGTGATATCCCAACAAGTAAACATGTTCCAACAAGGAACAACATCTCCATGTTCCAACAAGGAACAAACTTCAGTCTTCACCTGCAACTAACAACGCTATAAGAGGGGTTGAGCAAAGCGGTAACATAGCCAAACAACGGTTTGCTAGGAAAAGGTGGGTTAGAGGCTTTGTTCAATAATATGGGAGGCATGATAAGCAAGGGGTAGGTATCGCAGCATAGGCATAGCAAAAGAGCGAGCAACTAGCAAGAAAAAATAGAAGTGATTTCGAGGGTATGATCATCTTGCCTGAAATCGCGCAAGGAAGAAGAACAAGTCCATGAAGAAGACAAACGGACGTAGACGAATGGGTCCTCACAAACGCGACGTAATCAGAACCAACCCGAAGAAGCAACACCGGAAAAGAAGCACACAACATAGTGAACAAACCACACATGAACATGGTATGATATGCGGGATGCGGGATGCGATGCATATGCAGGATTTGGAAAGGAATGATTGGGCCTGGCCTCAACTTGGAAATCCAAGTGTGCTACTGGAAAGGTGGGGTGATTTCGGTTGAAATCGATATAAAGATCACCGGAATCGGGTGCACGGTTTGGAAATGACAAGCGAAACAAATATGGCACCGGTCTGCGATAACAGCAAGTAGCCATCTAAATGCATCAAGATAAATATGCTACAGCACTCAAACAAGACAACAAAATACATGGCAGGGATCCACTCATCATGCTTGACAAAAGATGAACACTGAGCTACGGCCAATACATCCATTAACAGGTTCAAACAAGCATGGCAAAAGTGCAAATGATAAACAGGTTTCAGACTTAGCGAAATTAACACAAGCCTGGAATTTCAGATCAGGTAGCACACTTTGGAGCACGAAAACTATATACTACATGAACTTAACATGGCAAGGCAAGGCATGGCATGGAGCTACTCAAAGAGTCTAACAAAAGTCCCTCAGTGACATTGGGCCAAAAGGGATCAGAAAATACAATTGCAAGCATGTGAACATGGCAAAAACATAATCAGATCTCAGACTTAGTGAAAAATTGGAGCATGCAAATATATTAACAGGTAGGCATGTTCACGAGCTCGATGCACTCACTACAGAGCAAGGCATGACAATCTAAGCATTCACCCATTAAGAATACACATTATATAAGCTAGACATGGCAAGAACAACAACATAGCATGCACGGATCAACAACAACATCCTCGGCAAAATCGCTAACAAGTAGACAATCTGCCCAGATTCACGAAATAGCAAAAGTAGAGGTCGATTGACTCAAGCTAGGGTACTCCATAAATGCAAACAAAGACATGGATGGATAGAGCACCACAAGGTTAACAAATCATCCTTACTGACCATCTTCAAAAGAGGCATGGATCACTAGGAAACAACATGAACATATGGCATATTGATAAAAACAGATCAAGGACTTAGTAGAATTGCTAAGTCCCTGAAATCAGCATTAACGAATGCACCGCTTTGCAAGCTTGTGCTAGTCACCACACATATCAAAAAAATACATGGATAGCACCTCTGAAAAGATGGCAAATCATATAACAAAACACATGTAGAGCTCATGAGCATATCATGCACACATTAATCATGGCAAAAATGACAAATAGCTATTTGGTGCAGCAGATCTGACAATTAACTCAAATAGCTCTCTTCCAGTAGTATTTCGGGCATCAGGATGAGCTCAAATGAAAATGATGCAATGAGATGAAATGATGTGCTCTCTGAGGCGATCATTTTGATATGCTACACGCATCAATCGGAGCTACGGATGCAAAGTTGTGGCATGATGAACATGGTCATTTGAATCAGGAAATATCGGGGACTTAGTACAAATATAGACCTCTCGGGGAAAATGGACGAGGAGGTCCCGGGACGAAGCGATTCGGTACGCGGCCGCCCGTTTGGATCAGGGGAGTGGTGGATCTCATCCCACTCCCCCGGATCTGGCCGGAGCGGATCTCCGGTGACGAACGACGGCGGAGGGCGGTGGAGCTCCGGCGAGCATGGCGCGGGGGCGGCGCCGGCGAGAGGCGTGGAGGCGCAGGCCGGGCGGCGGAAAAAACGAGGCGCCGGCGGGCGGTGCGGGATCCAGAGCGCGCCGGCTTGGCGGAGGAGGAGTGGAACGCCGGCGAAAGAAGCACGCGACGGCGGCGAACGACGAGCCGCCGCTGCGGCGCGGCGTGGAGGACGGCGCCGGGGCGCGCAAGATCAGGCGGCGGCGGCTCCCAGGCGCATGGGGAGGCGAACGGATGGGCCGGGCGGGCCCGCAATGGGCTCCGCCGGGCCGCGCGGTGGGAGGACACCGACTGGACAGGTGGCGCTGTCCGGTTGGTGGAGGGCGGCGGCCGGCTGACGTGGCGAGGCCGGATTGGCCGAAGCGAGGTGGCAGCGGCGGCTGGACATTGTCCGGCGTGGTGAGGACGCGTCCGGCGGCACGAGGGAAGGAATTTTTAGGGTTTCGTCCGCGGATTTGGAAGGGTTGCACATATATATGGGTAGAGGGAGCTAGGAGAGTCCAAATGAGGTGCGGTTTTCGGCCACGCGATTGTGATCGAACGACTGAGATGATTGGGGAGGTTTAGGTGGGTTTTGGGCCACTTTGGAAGGGTGTTGGGCTGCAACACACACGAGGCCTTTTCGGTCCCTCGGTTAACCGTTGGAGTATCAAACGAAGTCCAAATGGCACGAAACTTGACAGGCGGTCTACCGGTAGTAAAACAAGGCCGCTTGGCAAGTCTCGGTCCAATCCAGAAATATTTAACACCCACACACGAAAAGAGGTAGAAAGGGACACCGGGTGACATAGGAGCGCCGGATTGCAAAACGGACAACGGGGAAAATGCTCGGATGCATGAGATGAACACGTATGCAAATGCAATGCACATGATGACAAGATATGCAATGCATGACACAAAAGCAATGACAGGGCAACAACAGCGAATAACTAGAGGACACCTGGCACATCGGTCACGGGGCGTTACAACACTCCACCACTACGAGAGGATCTCGTCCCGAGATCTGGAATGGCACCGGAGGGAAAAATGGAAGAGAAAGAGAAGAGGTAAAGCTAAGTTGCTCCTTTGACAAACGAGTGAAACCAAAGAACCTTGAAAAGGTTAAGCCATCTCGACAAAAAAATACAACAGATATGAACAAAGTATAAAGCACTCCGTTAGGAAAGAGGAACAAGGAAGAACAAGGTTGAAAGCACTCCGGTAGAGAAGAGGAACAAGGAAGAACAAATTTGTATGGCACTCCGGTTAAAAGAGATGTAAGACTTGATAAGGCAAAAAGAACTTGAGCAAAAGGGCACAACACTCCGGTTAAATGGATAGGCATGAAAAGAACATGATCTTTGTCAAAACGAGATGATGGGTTGAAAAGATGAGCATCACCATGCCTCCGGAACAAAAATAAGAATGGAATGAAGTGAACGAAGGGAAACAAGGTCTTGAGGGAGCGTGCTTACAACAAAAGCTAGAACGGAGTTGTTGGAAAACCAACAACGAAAGGAATAAGCTTGATATGGTCTTATGGAATACATCTCAAATTATGAGGTGACAAACTGCCACTCACAGGAAAAGAATTGGATTGGTATGACCAATGAGACGAGAGAATTATTTCACCGGGAGGATAGATGAAGAACTTGGATCATATATTATCACCATTAATAGCAAAATCCTTAGGGAAAGATTTAGGTGTAATATAGCCCAAGATAACTCAAATGACGAGATTGATGGATTTAAAATATCTCATTCTTAACAATATGTGAATCATGAAACATGAACTCAAATTATCAAGAATGACATAAAACCACCTCCAATGATAAGGTAGAAAGAACTTCACTCCGAATAACAAAGATGAAGAAAACTGGAGCTCCTCTGAAGAGAATCTTGATGAACACTTCGAGAAGGAAGTAAATCCTTGATGAACCATCATGTAGAACCTCCATGAAGAACTCCGTTAAACAAAAGAATGATCAAACGGAAAGAAAGGGTAGTTGAAAACACAAGGTGGAACCTTGTAAAGATTTAGATAGATCTTCGTGATAACATAATTGCGAGAGCTTGGAACTCCGGGAAAGAAAGATGAGCACTTGAAACCAAGAATATGTATGATGAACCACTCCGGAATACGGAATTGAATCAACTCAATGAAACAAGAATAAGAATTACATTATGCTTATCCTTCACCAATTCAAATTGATGACAACCAATGGAATTGGCATACTACTTATTCTCGTAGAAAGGATTAAGATAGATAATGCGCAAGCTTGAAGAGGCCTTCGATGATCCACCGGTAGGATTTGAAAGAACGGAAGTATGATAACGTAAGAAGAGGAATCTTGAACAAACCACCATAAGAATTGAAAATGAACGAAGAAAAGATAAAGAAACGCCGGAAAGAATTAGCAAATGAACGAAGAAGCTTGAGGGGATTTAGATACATCAGAACAAAGAGATCACGAGCTGATAAGAGAATACTTGAATGATGCACCGGTATGATTTGGAGAATGAGAGTTGAAAGTTGGAATGAATAATTATGAGATGATGGGCTCCGAAGAATCAAACTGAAAAGACTCCTGAATTGCTCCGGATGGGTGAAAAGAATTATCACGAACGAAAACAATTATGAGAGGACGGCATAAGGCTAGCACCATGAATCTTGAAGATAATGGAGCAAGATTAAAGAGAAACTCTTCTTCGGTATTCAAAATCCGAGAATGACGACGAGAAGCACCACCATGAATTATTTAGACACTCTGGAATGAAGAAAAGAGGAGAGGTTGAGCCAAAGATGAAAAGAATTTGAAAGATCTTGGAGAAAAACATATGACAGATGATGAATCATTCTTACGTCAAATTTGAAATGAATTTAGGATAGCTCCGATAAAATTAGAAGAGTCAGGTAAGATCCTGGGAAAAAGACCTGTGGGTTAGGGCCCACTCAAAAGATACACCGTAGAACAATTTCTTGAAAAGAGATATTGCATCGGTTGAATTAAATGGCTTGGATAAGATAACAACCTCGAGATAGGTTGGACGGGTCGAGAATAGAAATGTGAATCTTCTGAGATATCTTCAGCACTCCGGAACAATTGAATAGCGAGAAATGAATGAATATGATGAGCACCGGCATGAGAAGGTATTTGCAACGAGGAAAAAGGGATATGAGATCAACACCGAAAGCTTGAATTGAATCCATCGGAGAAGAAAAGAATGAAGAATGACGAACTTGAAGCTTCATTAGAATCTTCCTGAGAATCACCGGATAAGAACATTGACGAAAAAGAATGGAGAGACTTCATATGAATAAAAGGATACTTGATTAAGAATTTCGAGTCCTCGAAGAAAACAAGGGAGGGAGGGTGGGAAAAACAAAGGCAACTTGGGGTGGATGAAACGAACACCGTTGAGAAAGCTGAGATTGAATCTTGTGGATATTGAAAATGAACGGATCCGCTTGAAGAGAAACACACCGGTTGAAAAGGATTGTCATGACAATGTCGACTATCATGAAGGATTAGTACTCCCGTAGGAATACGAGAACACCACTTATAAAAGGTATGGAATCAACATTTGACTTCGAAGCAACTTGAATACCACAACTCAAAACAAAACAAAGGATTGGCTTGCAGAATAAGCCGGAACAAACATATGATAGAGATTTCGTCCGAAGTTTTCATGGTGGGGCCTACACGGGCTCGATCGTACAGCACCATCATGTACAAGGTAGTGCACATGACATACGAAGCGTCCCCGAGTCGGCATAGCCAAGGACTCTTTAAGACATAACGAGACCACTGTAAAACCGACCGTGAATAGGCGGACCACTAGACGTCGAACCCCAATTTCATATCATACATCTGTCGGAAAGATATCCTAAGAGCTACTTGAATTCTCACTTATAAACTCCCGAAATTTTCCGGTTATGCAATCAGGTGTTGGGGATATAGGGGAAGCATAATATCTCACCCAAAACTAGCAAATCCTACATCCAGCTGTATCCATCCTTCAACACATAACCAAGAAACCTTCGGAAATCGTCTACCTCAACCTTCGAAAAGCATCTGTTATACGAGTTATGGCAATACTCCCGAACTCCCGCCCCAGTACTGGGTGGCGTCGAGGTTATCTCACCAACAACTGCATAACAGAGATTTTCGATGTCGGCGAACTAAACTCAGGTATTCCAGAACTGCAACGATAAAATTGTGACGACAACACCTCGGAGCTCAACTCCCCGGGACACTGCCACAACCCCTAAATGACAGGAGGCACCAAGAACAATGTTCTCGTCACAAATCCATCGGAACGATTCCAAGATACCCGCGTGATCCTAAATTATTTTTTAGTGAAATTTGAGAAGAGAAGAGTCAAAACGCTATGTCAGGATGCCTTACCAGAGCGATGAAGAGACTGGGGAGTAAAAAGAATTCCTAACCTCTCCGATATATAATTCATAAATGACTCAAAACATTTTTCTAGACTCAACTCGTCCGCTAATTCGATCAAGCAATGGGGCTCCTAAGGTCGGGGAAGGCTCTGATACCAACTTGTAACGCCCTCGATGCGGCTATATCTCCCACGTGTCGAAGCACGACTTAGAGGCATAACCGCATTGAAAGCAATGTCGCAAGTGAGGTAATCTTCGCAAACAACCCATGTAATACAATAAGGGGAAAGATACATAGTTGGATTACAATCGCCACTTCACACAATTACATGAATAAAGCATTACATCATCCAAGTATAATCAGGGCCCGACTACGGAGCCAAAATAAAAGAAGAACCCCAAATGCGACACGGTCCCCGATCGACCCCAACTGGGCTCCACTACTGGTCCACTTGAACGAAACAACACAAAGGACAAGATCTTCATCGAGCTCCTCCTTGAGCTTGGTTGGGTCATCTGCACGGACTCATCGGCACCTGCAAGCTGGTTTTGGAAGTATCTGTGAGTCATGGGGACTCAGCAATCTCACACCCTCACAATCAAGATTATTTAAGCTTATGGGTAAGGTAAAAGGTATGAGGTGGAGCTGCAGCAAGCGACTAGCATATATGGTGGATAAACATACGCAAATGAGAGTGAGAAGAGAAGGCAAAAGCACGGTCGAACAACTATGATCAAGAAGTGATCCTAGAACAACCTACGCCAAACATAACTCCAACACCGTGTTCACTTCTCGGACCCCGCCGAGAAGAGGCCATCACGGTTAAACACGCGGTTGATGTATTTTAATTAAGGTCAACTTCAGGTTTTCTACAACCAGACATTAACAAATTCCCATCTGCCCATAACCGCGGGCACGGCTTTCGAAAGTTCAAATCCCTGCAGGGGTGTCCCAACTTAGCCCATCACAAGCTCTCACGGTCAACGAAGGATATTCCTTCTAGCGGGAAGACCCGATCACACTCGGAATCCCGGTTACAAGACATTTCGACAAGGTAAAACTAAACCAGCAACACCGCCCGAATGTGCCGACAAATCCCGATAGGAGCTGCACATATCTCTTTCTCAGGGCACACTCAGATTGTCCAAGGTACGGGTAGGCCAGCCCAGAGTTGCCCCTGGTGGCCACCGGCAGCTGACAGGTTGGACCAACACTCAGAGGAGCACTGGCCCGGGGGGGTTAAAATAATGATGACCTTTGAGTCTGCAGAACCCAAGGGAAAGAAAAAGCTAGGTGGCAAATGGTAAAACCAATGTTGGGCATTGCTGGAGGAGTTTTATTCAAGGCGAACTGTCAAGGGGTTCCCATTATTACCCAACCGCGTAAGGAACGCCAAATCCGGAAACATAACACCGATATGACAGAAATTAGGGCGGCAAGAGTGGAACAAAACACCAGGCATAAGGCCGAGCCTTCCACCCTTTACCAAGTATATAGATGCATTAATTAAATAATATATATTGTGATATCCCAACAAGTAAACATGTTCCAACAAGGAACAACATCTCCATGTTCCAACAAGGAACAAACTTTAGTCTTCACCTGCAACTAACAACACTATAAGAGGGGTTGAGCAAAGCGGTAACATAGCCAAACAACAGTTTGCTAGGACAAGGTGAGTTAGAGGCTTGGTTCAACAATATGGGAGGCATGATAAGCAAGTGGTAGGTATCGCAGCATAGGCATAGCAAAAGAGCGAGCAACTAGCAAGCAAAGATAGAAGTGATTTCGAGGGTATGATCATCTTGCCTGAAATCCCGCAAGGAAGAAGAACGAGTCCATGAAGAAGACAAACGGACGTAGACGAACGGGTCCTCACAAACGCGACGTAATCGGAACCAACCTGAAGAAGCAACACCAAAAAAGAAGCACACAACATAGTGAACAAACCACACATGAACATGGTATGATATGTGGGATGCGGGATGCGATGCATATGCAGGATTTGGAAAGGAATGATTGGACCTGGCCTCAACTTGGAAATCCAAGTGTGCCACTGGAAAGGTGGGGTGATTTCGGTTGAAATCGATATAAAGATCACCGGAATCGGGTGCACGGTTGGGAAATGGCAAGCGAAAGAAATATGGCACCGGTCTGCGATAACAGCAAGTAGCCATCTAAATGCATCAAGATAAATATGCTACAGCACTCAAACAAGACAACAAAATACATGGCAGGGATCCACTCATCATGCTTGACAAAAGATGAACACTGAGCTACGGCCAATACATCCATTAACAGGTTCAAACAAGTATGGCAAAAGTGCAAATGATAAACAGGTTTCAGACTTAGTGAAATTAACACAAGCCTGGAATTTCAGATCAGGTAGCACACTTTGGAGCACGAAAACTATATGCTACAGGAACTCAACATGGCAAGGCAAGGGATGGCATGGAGCTACTTAAAGAGCCTAACAAAAGTCTCTTAGTGACCTTGGGCCAAAAGGGATCAGAAAATACAATTGCAAGCATGTGAACATGGCAAAAACATAATCAGATCTCAGACTTAGTGAAAAACTGGAGCATGCAAATATATTAACAGGTAGGCATGTTCACGAGCTCGATGCACTCACTACAGAGCAAGGCATGACAATCTAAGCATTCACCCATTAAGAATACACATTATATAAGCTAGACATGGCAAGAACAACAACATAGCATGCATGGATCAACAACAACATCCTCGGCAAAATCGCTAACAAGTAGACAATCTGCCCAGATTCACGAAATAGCAAAAGTAGAGCTCGATTGACTCAAGCTAGGGTGCTCCATAAATGCAAACAAAGACATGGATGGATAGAGCACCACAAGGTTAACAAATCATCCTTATTGACCATCCTCAAAAGAGGCACGGATCACTAGGAAACAACATGAACATATGTCATATTGATAAAAACAGATCAAGGACTTAGTGGAATTGCTAAGTCCTAAAATCAGCATTAACGAATGCACCGCTTTGCAAGCTTGTGCTAGTCACCACACATATCACAAAAATACATGGATAGCACCTCTAGAAAGATGGCAAATCATATAACAAAATACATGTAGAGCTCATGAGCATATCATGCACACATTAATCATGGCAAAAATGACAAATAGCTATTTGGTGCAGCAGATCTGACAATTAACTCAAATAGCTCTCTTCCAGCAGTATTTCGGGCATCAAGATGAGCTCAAATGAAAATGATGTAATGAGATGAAATGATGTGCTCTCTGAGGCGATCATTTTGATATGCTACACGCATGAATCGGAGCTATGGATGCAAAGTTGTAGCATGATGAACATGGTCATTTGAATCAGGAAATATCGGAGACTTAGTAAAAATATAGACCACTCGGGGAAAAATGGACGAGGAGGTCCCGGGACGAAGCGATCCGGGACGCGGCCGCCCGTTTGGATCAGGGGAGTGGTGGATCTCATCCCACTCCCCCGGATCTGGCCGGAGCGGATCTCCGGCGACGAACGATGGCGGAGGGCGGTGGAGCTCCGGCGAGCATGGCGCGGGGGCGGTGCCGGCAAAAGGCGTGGAGGCGCAGGCCGGGCGGCGGCGAAAACGAGGCGCCGGCGGGCGGTGCGAGATCCGGAGCGCATCGGCTTGGCGGTGGAGGAGAGGAACGCCGGCGGAAGAAGCACGCGGCGGCGGGGAACGACGAGCCGCCGTCGCGGCGCGGCGTGGAGGACGGCGCTGGGGCGCGCAAGATCAGGCGGCGGCGGCTCCCAGGCGCACGGGGCGGCGAACGGATGGGTCGGGCGGGCCCGCGATGGGCTTCGCCGGGCCGCGCGGTGGGAGGACGCCGACTGGACAGGTGGCGCTGTCCGGTTGGTGGAGGGCGGCGTCCGGCTGACGTGGAGAGGCCGGATTGGCCGGAGCGAGGTGGCAGCGGCGGCTGGACATTGTCCGGCGCGGTGAGGACGCGTCCGGCGGCGCGTGGAAAGGAATTTTTAGGGTTTCGTCCGCGGATTTGGAAGGGTTGCACATATATATAGGTAGAGGGAGCTAGGAGAGTCCAAATGAGGTGCGGTTTTCAGCCACGCGATCGTGATCGAACGACTGAGATGATGGGGGAGGTTTAGGTGGGTTTTGTGCCACTTTGGAAGGGTGTTGGGCTGCAACACACACGAGGCATTTTCGGTCCCTCGGTTAACCGTTGGAGTATCAAATGAAGTTCAAATGGCACGAAACTTGACAGGCGGTCTACCGGTAGTAAAATAAGGCCGCTTGGCAAGTCTCGGTCCAATCCAGAAATGTTTAACACCCGCACACGAAAAAAAATAAAAAGGGACACCCGGTGACATAGGAACGCCGGATTGCAAAATGGACAACGGGGAAAATGCTCAGATGCACGAGACGAACACGTATGCAAATGCAATGCACATGATGACAAGATATGCAATGCATGACACGCAAGCAATGACAGGGCAACAACAGCGGATAACTGGAGGACACCTGGCAGATCGGTCACGGGGCGTTACAAATTTGCACTGTTCTTTAGCTTGCGGTGTCCCTTCTTGGCCCATGCACCAGATAGACGTCTCCAACGCCTTCCTTCATGGACATCTTCAGGAACATGTGTTTTGTCAGCAACCCACTGGATTCGTCGACGAGTCTTCTCCGGATCATGTGTGCCCACTCTCTCGGTCTTTGTATAGGCTCAAGAAGGCTCCTCGCGCCTGGTACCAGCGCATCGCAGCATTTCTACATCAGCTTGGCTTCCGCTCCAGTCGCTCTGATGCTTCATTGTTTGTCTTTCACCAGGGCGATGCTACTGCCTTCTTGCTGCTCTACGTAGACGGCATCATCTTGACAGCATGCTCGACTGCTCTTCTTCGTCGGCTCACTGATTGTCTTCGTGATAAGTTTTCCATTAAGGACTTGGGTCCTCTCCATTATTTCCTCGGGATCGAGGTTATTCGCCGAGCAGATGGCATCTTCCTTCATCAGCAGAAGTACGCTCACGAGCTTCTTGACCGTGCAGGGATGCTTAACTGCAAACCCGCCACCACGCCTGTCGATACGAGGGCTAAGCTCTCTGTCACAGATGGTTCTCCAGCTTCGGATGCTCCTTTTTACCGGTCGGTTGTTGGTGCTCTTCAGTACCTCACCCTCACTCGCTCGGAGCTTCAGTACGACGTGTAGCAGGTGTGCCTCCATATGCATGCTCCTCGAGATGCCCACTGGACCTTGGTGAAGCGTATTCTTCGCTATATCCGCGACACTATGGGTCTCGGATTGACACTTCGGGCTTCGCCTTCTCTCGACCTGACTGCATACTCTGATGCTAACTGGGCCGGCTATCCTGATACGCGCCGTTCAACCTCTGGATATTGCGTCTATCTTGGACCACCACTCATCTCCTGGTTGTCCAAGCGCCAGCCTATGGTCTCTCGCTCCAGTGCTGAAGCAGAGTACCGCGCGGTTGCTAACGTCGTTGCAGAGTGTTATTGGCTTCGTCAGCTTCTTCACGAGCTCTTGTCCCCGGTTGACAAGGCCACCATTGTCTATTGTGACAACGTCTCCGCTGTCTACCTCTCCGCCAACCCGGTTCATCATCGACGCACCAAGCACATTGAGATTGACATCCATTTTGTTCGGGAGCAGGTGGCTCTTGGCCATGTACACGTGTTACATGTCCCCACTTCCCAACAGTTTGCTGACATCATGACCAAGGGCTTGCCTACTGCGTCCTTCGAGGAGTTTCGATCCAGTCTTTGCGTCGACCATGGTGCCGCTTCGACTGTGGGGGATGTTGAGATGTGATATTGCATGTGTATTTCTTGTACAACAAACCCTCCTTCTTTCTTATATAGTTGAAGACATGGCTCTCCTATGTACTTATATATACGTGCATATGCATCCAATCAATATATCATGAGTTGCACATATCTTCTACGGCAAGGAAAAGAGACACCTGTAAACGGCATCTCCATATTGTAGCCACTCGCCAATGTTAGGCTGTCCCGGTACCTTATTTGTATTTGGTGCCTTAATACTTTCCTTGGTCTCTCTGTCTTGTTTGTTCTGGTCTCTCTTTATAATGCCGTCGGAATGCAACCTGATCTGCTCGTGCTCTAATGGAGCACTACACGTTACACCGCCCCATCACACGGATCCATCATTTCTAGCTTAGCTGGTGGTTAAGAAAACAAGAGCGGCCCCGGCCCCATGGCTCGTGGACGATGTCGACTTGTATGAGTAGTTGTGCGCGCGCGATTCTTTCTCACCCTCCAAAATCAAACCCTTGATTACGGAGCAGCGAGTCAATGTCGAGACGTCACGTCAATGGGTGCCGATTTCTAAAGGGGGCGTCAGGATAGGGATCAGGTGCATGCAATGCGTTGCACTTGGCCCATTATTTCCGACTGCGGCCACACAGGTCGCCTCGCTTCCGTCGCTGTCGCCGATCGCAACGCTCCAACCATCGGAGTTTGGCCATGCCATGTACGTGCGACACCAACACGAAACCTAGCGGCCCTACCGTCATACCAACCCTAAGGCGGTAGGCCCTCGCTCGGTCGCTGGCCGCCTGCAGCGGCCTCGCTGCTGCCTCTGCTGGGAAATGTAGTGCTTGTTCATTTGTGGTAAAAGCAGCAACATCAGCGTCCGTGCTGATAGTACATAGTAGTACTCCGTATATGCGAGAGCAACTCTCTAGAAGAACTATCCATTTGGTGCGATACTCTGATGTAACCTGGGATTGGGTGTTCGATTTAAATAAGCTGACTGATTTCAATTCAAACCGGCTGGATTAATTACCTAACCAAATGGATGGCTGAAGTGTAGATGGAGCAGGATGACCGGTCAGTGTGTCTGTCCATCCCCAGTCATCTATTGCTTCAGCTGGTCTTTAAAAACGATGAACGACAAGAACAGGTGTGGCTGGCATTGGCAACACATAATAATAATAACGTCAAGGCAAACATGCACGTATGGCAGCAGCCAGAAGGCACTACTCTGTGCGTGTCCCCAGGGACGCAGTCCCTATCTTGTAAACATTAATTTTGGGCTTCTCTTGCCGGAAAGCGAGCTTTGTGGAACTGTTCCTGATTAAATGCCACAGGAAAATAACCAAGATAATAATATGGCCCTGTATATATTCATACAAAACAAAACACTAGAAGACATACTTGTAACTTGTAAGCTGCAGGTAGTATAAGCGTTCAGAGAAACTAGCTGCTTCTAAAGTGCAAGTTTTGCTTGCCCACAACACTCGTTCAGAAAGAGCATGGGTAGATGGAGGCATGGAGCCGCACCTTGCACGAATTGTGCCTAAAATAACCAATTTTCATTGGCTTAACCACATTTTATTTCGCTCCTTATATAATACTAGTACAAATGTCCGTGCGTTTCAATGGGCGAAAAATTTAAACATGGTCTAAATGGCATTACACAACACTTCTTATATCCAACTTTGGCTGATACCATCACACCGAATAGACGCGACGGTGCTCTTCTCCAAGTTTGTCAACAGGCCAGTAACCTCCCCAAAATTAGCTAGGATGGAAGTGAGCTGAGAGCTTCCCGGCCAAGCGCTCGACCTTCCCCATGCGCTACCTTGGCCTTCCGCTGTCGGTTTACCGACTCAGGAAGATTGACCTACAACACCTAGTGGACAAGGCCGCAGGAAAGGTTGTGCCTTGGCAATGCCGATTTATTACAGCGATTGGGCGCACGGAGCTGGTTAAATCTGTCCTCGTGTCCCAGGCAACCTTTCATGCTACTGCAGTTAAGCTACCAGAGAACACAATCGGCGCCCTCAAGAAGATTCAGAGGGCTTTTCTATGGGCGGGATCTGATAAAGTCTCCGGTGGGCAATGCAAGGTCAGTTGGAGGCTGGTATGCAGATCAAAGGGGCTTGGTGGCTTGGGTGTCCTTGACCTAAATATGTTTGCTCGTGCTCTGCGATTGAGGTGGCTCTAGTACGAGTGGAAATAGCCAGCTAGGGCCTGGGTGGGCATGGGAAACCCATGCGACTCGACGGACAAAGAGCTTTTTTATGCTCCCTCAACTATCACTGTGGGGGGTGGCCGGAAGGCGAAGTTTTGGCACTCCCCTTGGCTGGAGGGAAGGAAGAAGCCCAAAGATATAGCTCCATCCATTTTTTCTATCTCTGCAAACAAGAACAAGTCGGCTAGGGATGCCCTGCAGGGCCGTAATTGGATCCAATGGATCAATATATCTGACGGACTGGAGGTGCGGCATATTGAGAATTTTTGCGCACTTTGGGAGATGATTCGGCACATACAACTGCATGATGACATGGCTGATGACATAGTTTGAAACCTCACGGCCAATGGAGTTTACACTTCGTCATCGGCCTACAAGGTGCAATTCGAGGGGACTGTGGCCTCCAACATGACACGGGTCGTCTGGGGCAATTGGGGGCCTCCCAAGTGCAAATTCTTTGTGTGGCTTGTCAACATGAATCGGGTTTGGACGGCGGATCGGCTTCAGAGGAGAGGATGGCCAAATTGTAACTTATGTCAACTCTGTAAGAGGGATCCAGAGACGGCGGCGCACTTCCTCTTGCATTGCAGGTTCTCCACACGCATTTGGAATGCGGTTAAGTGTTGGCTCGACGTTCCGAAGTTGGATGTCGCCGCTTGGGCTGGGATCCCCATGGTCAAACAATGGTGGGAGAAGACCGTCCTTGGACGAGGTCACAGGAGGAAGGCATGTCCTCTCTTCTAATGCTTGTATCATGGGAGCTGTGGAACGAGAGGAATGTGAGGGTGTTCCAAAAGAAGGCCACGATGCCGACCATTGTGGTTGATCGTATCAAGGCGGAGGCTAGAAATTGGGTTCTGGCCGGGGCAAAACACATGGGATATTTGATGCCGCGAGAGTAGGCTTTTGTTTTCATTTGTCGAGGAGTAATGACCCTCTTGAGACCTTGTTACCCCTCTTCTTTATTAATGAGATGAGGCGGAGCTTTTGCCTCCGTTTTAAAAAAATATCCAACTTTGGCTAACGTCAGAAATAAGGTTATACTAAGCATAATATTTTGAATATTCAGTTTTGGCTAACGTTAGAAATAAGGTTATACTGAGCGTTAGCATTTTGGACCATAAAATTTGAACATGAAGAAGCCACCCTAACATCGTTTGTCAGGACTTAATTCAGCGAGTACTTTGATCTGATGAAGGAGTAGTTGTGCATGCAATAGTCTTTCAATCGGTTATATTTTTTTCTTGATCAAAAAACATGTTTTTTAAGCTGTATTATTTAAAACATTTTAAATGTGCTTTTTTTAGGGTGACAAATATATATTTTTGGAAAATTATATTTCATTTGTATTTGTTTTTGCACTATTTTTGGGTTTGGCCCAAGCAAAAGGACTTGACCTACACACAAACAGACAACACATAATCTCTCTGTTTCACTAAAAAAACGTACTATCTCTGGTACTAAAAAAAGAGACATATGAACTCGATCTCCCTTCCCGTTTCCCATTTGTCCTCCCTAGTGTTGGACAACGACGCCGCCGCCTCTTGTCTTCTCGTTGTTCTCAGAGGACGAGGGTAGGGAGAATATCGATTCCGGTGGATGCACCGTTGTGCCCACCACCCGCTCCGCCGTATGAAGCGGACCTTGCGCGGTTCCCTCTTATTTCAGCTCCACACGCACCACTATCGACGGCAAGGCTCTGGCGTCCTTGGTGGCTCCTCCCCGACGCCTACAACACCTCCTCAAAATATGTTTTCTTTGAAACAGTGGCAAAAATTTTGCCTCATCTCATTAAATAAGAAGTAAGACAAGGTTTCAAGGTTACATGACCACACAGGTCCCAAACAAACGGGATCACTCTCCCGGATTTAAATTACCCAAAAACTAGCTCCGGTTAACACCCACGTCTTGGCCTCCTCCTTGATTATCGCTACCACTCTTGTGGGTAGAGATTCCTTGTTACAGAAGACCCTAACATTTCTCTCGTTCCAAATCTCCCAACAGACGAGCATTTGTAGGGAGTTAGCCGCCTTTGACGGTAGAGAGGTCGTCCCACGCTGGCGGATCATCATTGTTTAACTGTCTGTAGATCGCTCCATGAGGGCATTGCAGACTGCATACCCAACCAATCATAAATCATGTTCCATACTCTGTTGGAATATAGGCATTTGAACATAAGATGGGACACAGAGGCGGGTCCCTTTTGCATAGCTGACAGAGGCCACAATTTGGCCATCCCGTGCATTGCAATCTACCAGAAGTCCATATCCTATCTTGAAGGACAAGCCAAGAGAAGAATTTAATCTTATGAGGTGCCCAAATCTTCCAGACCATTCTCGGCATCTCGGAGTTAATCAAACCCACAAATTGCATCATGTAAGCAGTGGCAGCGAAGTAGCAACCATCTTTGGTAAATTTCCATTGAATGGTATCCTCAATTCTCAGATCAAGGTGGATCTCTTGGGTCTTGCACTAAAGGTCAAAGAATTGCATAATAGTAGCAACCATCTTTGGTAAATTTCCATTGAATGGTATCCTCAATTCTCAGAGCAAGGTGGATCTCTTGGGTCTTGCACTAAAGGTTAAAGAATTGCATAATAAGGTTAACTGATAGCCCCCCTTCCATGTTGATGTGACGAATCCAGTCATTATTAATCATTGCCTTAGCAACACAAGAGTTTGTGAGTTTAGAGATGGCGAAGATGCCCGGAGAGATATCCCTCGGCTTTTGACCAGAGAGCCAAGGAGCGTGCCAGAAACTGGCCTTCTTGTGATTATCGGTAGTGAGAGTTCTCGCCGCATATAATAAATATCTGTCTTCGTCGCCGCACGGAGTTTCTAAGTCAACCCATTGTAGGGACTCATTGCATGAAAAACAAAAAAAATACCTACGAGATAATGAATTCACCAAGGATCTAATCTAGTAGATGCTAGCAACTAGTGGGAGTACATTTACATACCCTTGTAGACCGAGAACGAAAACGTTCTAACGAACATGCTTGCTGTAGTCGTACTTTAGCAATCCAATCTGATCAAGCACCGCATGAATGACACCCCCGAGATATGCACACGTACGGCTCAATGATGTCTCCTCCTTCTTGATCCAACAAGCAAGAGGGGGAAGTAGATGGGAGCTCGGCTAGCAGCATGACGGCGTGGTGGTGAGAATTCTGCGGGGCTTTGTGAAGCGTCTGCGGAGGAGGAGGTGGAGGGAGAGAGGCAGGGCGGCGGCCAGGGCATGGGATGGCTACGTCCAGCCCCTCCCCTCTCCTTATGTAGGGGCACAGGGTGCACCCAGCTCCCCCTCCCCAAAGCCAAGGGGCCGGCGGCCAAGGGGGAGGAATCCCCCCAAGGCTTGTGGTGCCCCTCCCCCCTTAAGGTTCCCCCCTTCAGCCGCATGGTCCTATGGGGTTGTGGTGCCTGGCCCATGTAGGGCTGGTGCACCACCCCCTAGGTCCATGTGGACCCTCCGAGGCAGGTGGGCCCCATTGTGGGACCCTTAGAACCTTCCAGAATCCTTCAATACAAATATCAGAAAAATTGATCTTTTTCCGGAACCCTGAAAACCACTTTCCTTATATGAAACTTTATTTGTGGACCATTCTGAAGCTCCTCATGATGTCTCGAATCCCATCCGAGACTCCGAACTATCTTCGGACTCATCATTGTGAATATCCCATTACTACCCTAACGTTACCAAACATTAAGTGTGTGACCCTACAGGTTCGAGAACATGCGGACATGATTGAGACAACTCTCCGATAAATAATCAATAGCGGGACCTGGATGCCCGTAATGACTGCCACATATTCAACAAAGATATTTATCGATTTGAACCACCATGTCAAGGACTCAGATAATCCCATATACAATTCCCTTTGTCTACCAATATGTTACTTGCCCGAGACTCAATCGTCGGTATCACCATACCTAGTTCAATCTGGTTACTGACAAGTTCTCTTTACTCTTTCCATAATACAATATCCCCATGACTAAACACATTAGTCACATGCTTGCAAACTACTTAGGATGTTGTATTACCGAGAGAGACAAGAGATATCTCTCTGTCACATGGAGTGAGAAATCCCAGTCTTGATCCATGCAATCCAAATAGTACCTTCTGAGATACCTGAAGAGCACCTTTATGTTCACCCCCTTATGAAGTGACATTTGATACAAACAAAGCACAGTATTAGGGAGTGGCGTGATCTCATCGTCAAAGGAACAGACACTTGACATTGAGAAACTATAGCAAATAAACTAAGTGATACAATCGTACAGTAAGCATATGATTGGGTTTGTCCATCACATCATTTTCGAATGATGTGATCTCATATTAAATGACAACTCATGTCTATGGTCAGGAAACCTTAACCATATTTAATCAACAAGCTAGTCAACTCATGTCTATGGTTATATTCGTCCCGTGCCTGCATGTCGCTTGCGAAGTAAGCTCTCTGTATGAAACCTTTTGCAAGACTTGGTTACCACTAAGTACTCTCCCGCACTTCAATTCCCTATTGAAATATACGCATTTGAGTGATCCCATACACTTGTCATTCATACATTCATTCCCTATTGCTCTTGTTATTACAAGATACACCGAAATACTCTCCGACTTTGCGAGAATCCTTTATGTCCTATTGTTATTAAAATTCCCTATCGCCTACTTACACTTGTGATGAAATCTGGGTGATTGACAGTCTTCATTAGATTCTATGTGATTGCCATTCTGATCCTATTGATTCATCATACTTGTGAATACATGCAATCAATGCCTAGAAATTATCCTTCCGGCTCCAACGCCATTCGGATATGATCTGGTTCTTGACCAATCAAGTTTTGATCAGTTGTGTCGGCGTCCTGGGAACAGGGGTACCCAGACTCGCCTGCCTGCGGCCCAGGGCGTGGCTCATCTAGCGGCCTGGTACGACCCATCTTCATCAACAACCACTCAAGGCCCTCGCGAGGTGGATGACACAAGAGCTCCTCCAGGGCGGCCTCGCTAGGCTGGCTCCCGAGGACGGAGATATCTATGCAAGGGGCACCTCGCGAGGTCCGCGTGACGTAATCCATGACGACCAACACCAGGCGGGTGCTAGCGGGCGCAGGGTGCCAATTTCCTCTTTGGTGCTAAGGAAGCAGGCGCAGTCAAGGAGTCCCGAGGCATCAGGCAAAGGTTTCCATATTGGTGCAACAAAACCAAGACCAGCAGGATAGCAGGACAGAGGTCACCACGAAGCCCATGGTGGCGTCACCACCAGAGCCTTTGGTGGGCGAAGACCACCTTTTGTCAGGATAACTTGTACTAGTTGTCCCCCTTCGAAATTGGCTGTTGTGGGATCCCTTCCCACCTAAACATTTGGGAAGTGGACCGGGGCCTCTATAAGTAGGACTAGGCACACCCTTAGCGGAGGGGGATCATTGAGACCATCCTCACACACACACACAAGCTCATCAAGCTCAAGAACACCTCTCCTTAGGAGGTTGTTCGTCCACTGAACTAGTTCATCCTCAGCCTACAAGGCAATCCACCACACCACACTGGAGTAGGGTATTACACCACAATGGTGGCCCGAACCAGTATAAACTCTCATGTCTCTTGTTCCTTGGGTTCGGCGAGCTAGGCCTAGAGATCGTTGTGAGAGTGAGCGAGAGAGAGAGAGAGAGAGATTCATGCGCACCCCATGATCCGACAAGTTGTGTCTCTAAGTCTATTTAACTTACTCATCCTTGATTGGAGCACATGCTTCTGCTTTCCTGAATTCGGTCCCTTTGAATTTTATATTTAGAGTTGATTAGATGATTCCATAACCTGATGCATTTGCATTCTTGCTTCTTCTGTTTAGGTATCGATACTCGCATCAGATCCCTTGTGGTCCGCCAGATACTTTGTTGGATTATTATCTGACAATGTCCTTCATATTCAAAAGCCTTGTGAGTTCTTCCCCCTATACAAATGTCTTTGGCAATGGTGTATCATCTACTTTGAATTCGGTGCCCTCCTTTTGAACTTGTATCCCATACTTATGTCGAAAGCTTTTCACAGGTCATACTCTTTTGGTATTCCACCACTTAAATTTTCAAACTCGAAACGTTTTAATGAGCAGTGAATGAGAAGTTGTGCATCGAAGAAGTGGGGGTCGACCTTGAACCTTTGTGTTCATGCCCATGGACACGATGTAGATCTTATCATGGAAGCTTCTCATAAAAAAATTATCCCCTTGATATAAGTTCATCTTCTGTCTATGATTTGGTCATTTGCAATCGTGGTTCTGACCATATTGTTCTCCTTTGATTACATTTCTCAAACATGTTAAAACACTTGTCTTTGAAGATCAATACAACATGATACGTCTCCAACGTATCTATAATTTTTTATTGTTCCATGCTATTATATTATCTGTTTTGGATGTTTTATATGCATTAATATGCTATTATATATATATATATATATATATATATATATATTTGGGACTAACTTATTAACCCACAGCCCAGTGCCAGTTTCTGTTTTTCCTTGTTTTTGAGTTTTATAGAAAATGAGTATCGAACGGAATAAAACTTTACGATGATTTTTCTTAGACCAGAAGACACCTACATGACTTGGAAAGAGGGCCAGAAGAGTCTCGAGGAGGCCACAAACCTCCAGGGCTCGCCCCAGGGGGCACGCCTTGAGGGCTTGTGGGCCCCTCGGGAGTCCCCTAACCCTAGTTCTGACTATATATTCTCAAATATTCCCCAAATATCAGAAGCGTCCACAAAAATACTTTTCCGTCGCCGCAAGCCTATGTTTCCGTGAGATCCCATCTTGGGGCCTTTTTCGGTGATTTTCGGGAGGGGGATTCGATCATGGAGGGCCTCTACATTAACCTTGCTACCCTTCTGATGAAGCATGAATAGTTTACCACATACCTACAGGTCCATAGCTAGTAGCTAGATGGCTTCTTCTCTCTCTTTGATCTTCAATACAATGTTCTCCTCAATGTTCTTGGAGTTCTATTTGATGTAATCTTCTTTTGTGGTGTGTTTGTTGAGATCCTATGAATTGTGGATTTATGATTAGATTATCTATGAATATTATTTGAGTCTTATCTTAACTCTTTTATGCATGATTAAGATATCTTTGTATTTCCCTCTAATCTATTGATTTGGTTTGGCCAACTAGATTGATCTATCTTGCAATGGGAGAGGTGCTTAGTTTTGGGTTCAATCTTGCGGTGTCCTCACCCAGTGACAGAAGGGGTAGCGAGGCATGTATTGTATTGTTGCCATCAAGGATAAAAAGATGGGGTTTATATCATAATGCTTGAGTTTATCCCTCTACAATATGTCATCCTACTTAAGGCGTTACTTTGCCCTTACGAACTTCATACTCTAGATGCATGCTGGATAGCGGTCGATGTGTGGAGTAATAGTAGTAGATGCAGAACCGTTTTAGTCTACTTGTCATAAACGTGATGCCTATATTCGTGATCATTGCCTTAGATATCGTCATAACTATGTGCTTTTCTATCAATTGCTCGACAGTAATTTGTTCACCCACCGTGTGCTTTCTTTCAAGAGAGAAGCCTCTAGTGAAACCTATGGCCCCCTGGTCTATTTTCCTTCATATGTTTTCATATCTATAAACCAAAATACCCCAAAAATGCCTTCCTGCAATTTATTTGTTTTTTACTTTGTTTTACATTTTAGTAATCTTTTCTGTATGAGATCTCATCCTTGCAAGTGACCGTGAAGGGATTGACAACCCCTTTATCGCGTTGGGTGAAGTGTTTGATTGTTTGTGCAGGTGCATAGATTGGAGATTTGCATGTACCTCCTACTGGATTGATACCTTGGTTCTCAAACTGAGGGAAATAGTTATCTCTACTTTGCTGCATCACCCTTTCCTCTTCAAGGGAAAAATCAACGCAAGCTCAAGAAGTAGCACACCACTCCAACCTCTATTCTGATCTACTTTCGAGTATTACCCTCTGACACAGAACTGCATTACTTCTCATGAGTTCTTCATCAAGTATTACTTCTCACCGATTTTATTTTTTCCTGGGTTGTGGGTTGTTTGTCACTCGAGAACACCCATAAGTGAATTGAGTCTACACTATGATTCGATAACTCTTAATGATCTTTGTTGCTTATGAGTTTGTACCCAACCGTGTCATTCCCAGCCGTTTGGCTACGTCATCATCTTCATACTAAGGCTTGACTGTGCTACCTAGTGCTTCATCCATGGAACACAATTCTGATAGTGCACTAAGCTCATGTCAAGCTTTGAACATCATATTGTTTGTCTTGAAGGCCACTCTGATTCTAAGCTTGCATCTTATATGTGGTTCCAATAACCTTTTGCTTCACCATTCCTTTACTTGATGTTGTCGCTGATTGATTACATCTTCATGAATCCTCTCAAAAAATGTGTCATGGTCATCATCAACCTTTTGGCTTCTTTCAAGATCTGAATCAAATTCATTATGAGAATTACCATCCTTGCCCCTCGATAATTTGTGTTGTAATCGATAACATCCTTGCCTTCCTTACAACAAAGACTTGGTCATGTTTTTGGTTATACCTTGTTTTCCCTGCTATTCTTGAAATTATTCCTTGTGTATTCTTGTGGTCTTCAGACCCAACTCTTACTTGAAACACCATATTATTTCTACCCCGAAGCATGACTGTGGTATTCCGAATATCAACAAAAACCTTTTAAGCGCAGTGCTAAATGTTTCTTGATTGATTATCCAAACACCATTGTATGGGTAAACATCATGATTCTCCTTGCCCCTTTTATTTAAAGGGTTATGTACTTGAAGACATGTCATGATTATCCTGCTCTGCTTGCTCTTGAGAAGGATATACACCTTATACTTGAGGATAATCACACTTTCCTTTCCATTGGTCCAATTAATCTACTAATCACATTGTCCTTTCCGTTGGTATGTTTAACCTTTCTTGTGATCTATATGATCTAGGCAGTAATAATTCCCTGCTTATGTAAACACCTCAATGTACAACTCTGTCAGTAAGACCATGTTACTATTGTTGATGACATTCCGATAACCACTGGTGGACAAGAACTTTGCCTATTGGTCTGCCTCATTTCAACAAGCAGGAAATTGGTTCTCTTCGTCCCTCACCCTTGGTACCGACGTTGTTGCCAACATAGCTAACAAGGTGTTCTCGAACAAGCCTTGTATTGTGATCACACAAGAGGCCACCACCCTTCTTATTCATCATGGTGGTATGCATGTTGATCACTTTGATTTTGATCATCCTAATGATTCGGAAATGCTCGAGTCCTCAAATACATATTGGTGCAGTGTGCCTTATCTTTCTGTATGCCCTTGTGACTGTATATTCCAGTTATCCATGTGATCAATTATCATTCTATCGCAAGCCTGTCATTCTTTAGAATTCCTTACATAAACTCTCTCATTAATTATGAAGTTTCATGTAAATGTCTATGAGATCCTAGTATCCTAAATTACCCATGCACTTGGCTTGTATGTGTTTCTCCGAGCCACCATCCTTGAGATGATCCATTCTGGTATCAAACGCGAGATTCATTCTTTGACACTCTGAACCCTTTTCACATCATGTTTTAGGCGAAGTGGTTGCCTGCCCAAATGAAGCTATTCGTATCTTTTTAAGTCACTCTTGTTAATTCATGTGTTCCAAAACTCGAGAGATACTTATGTGTTTCATTCGTGAAATAACCTCAGATGATTACCCCTTGTAGAAATTTGTTCATTACTGAGTTACCTTTATCCTTTTTGTAAGTACAATGAAGATCTTGAAGGAAGGATGACAACTTCATCATGACATAATGATGTAGAGAATATGAAGACATCTATGCCATGGACCGACCTCTTTGAGAAGAGCAACCATGACCGAGAAGATTCGTTAGTTTCGTAACTAGACTTTTCCCCCCTTACTCGACCTGTTAAATCTCGGAACGAGATTTTCTTTGTGTGGAGGAGAGTTGTAACACCCCTGTAATTAAGCTACAGTAACCTCACCTTAATTATGCCTTGTCGTCTTATTTTCCTAAGCTAAATTGCCACTTGATAAAATCAAAGTCAAATTCAAATTTAAATTGCAAGTCAAATTATTATTTCTTCAAACAATGAAACAATTTTTTTACAATATGTCATAAAATCCCCAAGCACTGGTAAAAATAATAGCAACTCCATTTGCATGCCGAAATTGTACCTGGAAATTACTTTAGTGGACCAATAACATTAAATTGAGCATTTTCACATTAAACAAATATTTAAACTATTCATAATAAATTGAGACTACTTGTGCTAGATCAACACCTTGCGTGCTATTTATGTGCCAAGTTTCATGTATAGCAAAAATCATTTGATGCACAAACTAATTGCAAGATAGGATGGAATAAATAGAATAGAAAAGAAAGAGGGAAAAGGTAAACAACTTACTTTGCTTGTGGGCCTCTAGTGCACAGGAGAAGCCCAACCCACCTCCATGTTATCGTATTCCTCTGTTCATCCACAAGCCCTTCACCGGCGAGCACAAGACCCCCTAGTTGAGGCTGCTTGCTGCAATGGATGCCCGCGAGCATGGGCATCCAGTAGCTATCCTCCTCCGCCATCGCGATCCTAGAGCTCTGGACACCGCTGCGAGCATTTCTCCGGTGAGCACAAGACCCCCACCCTAACTATTGTCGGTTGCTGCATTGAATGCGCGCGAGCATGGGCATCCCGCAGCTATCCTCCACGGTCCAAATGGTCGCTGGAGGCCATTTCCGGCCACCTCTGTTGCGTCTGGCTTGTCGTTAGCGTGCTCCGGCATTTAAACACTGGTGTGGGCCCAGGTCATTAACCACCAAATTAGCCACTAACTGCAACGCTAATAGTCACTACCATGTGGGCCCACTTATTGTAGAGTTTTAATTAACCTCAGTCACTGACCACTCGGCCCGGCCATGCTAATTAACTAAGGTAGATTAAGTCAACCACTCTGTTACTGACATTGGGCCCTACCCCACTAGTTAAGCAATTAGTTAAATTAAACCTCTGTTAAAATACAGTCTATGACACGTGGGTCCTCTGGTCAGTTTGACCAGTCAAAGTCCACAGTTGGCTGCTGACTGGGCAGTCAACTAGGTCCCACTAATAGCCTCTCGCGCACTCTGTTGTGTACACTCTGTGTGTTCATTTAGCAATTTCCTATTTATTGAATTAAATGAATTCTAAAAAACTAGAAAATCATTGAAACTTTGGAAATTCATAGAAAATAAACCATAACTCGGATGGAAATGATTTATATATGAAAAATGATCAGAAAAATATAACAAATCTGAATATGTCCTCTGCAAACATAACAAACGCCTTTATCATAATGAACCTTGACAATTTGCACCGGGATCAATAAATCGATAAATATCTGGAGTTGGGAAAATATTATTAGATGTTTTCCCTCTTCTTTAAAATGTTTAGGGATGCATTAGAGCATGTCATCAACACACATTGCCATGACATGCATCCGTGTTGCATTTGTATGACCGTTAATTATCTATTTCCCCTCTCCTCTATTCTTTCGGTAGACTCCGAGAATGCTGCTGCCCCTGAGTATGACTACGTCATCGACGACCCGTCCTTCTCAGCAGAGCTTTCGGGCAAGCAAACCCCGTTGATCATTGCTACTTGTGAGATGCATTGGGATTTACCTCAAAGAGGTAGGGAGATGCAGTACAATAGAGATAAGTATTTCCCTCGGTGAGAACCAAGGTTTATCAAACCAATAGGGGAATCACGCAAAGCCTCATGAACAGCACCTGCACACACAAAAGCAAATACTTGCACCCAACGCTGGCAAGAGGGTTGCCAATCCCATTGAACTCATTACTGGCAAGGATCAAATCTTGTATAGGTAGATGGATAAATTGAAAAACAAAATATAAGATAAAAAATTGTAGGAAAGGAGTTTTGGTTTGTGTAATATGATAAAGGTAAACCCAGGGACATAGTTTTACTAGAGGCTTCTCTCTCGAGCACATAGCATACGGTGGGTGAAAAAATTATTGTTGGACAATTGATAGAAAAGTGCATGCATAGGTATGACAATATCCAAGGAAATGATCATGTATATAGGCATCACGTCTGAGACAAAGCAGACCAACTCTTGCCTGCATCTACTACTATTACTCCACCAATCGATCGCTATCCAGCATGCATCTATTGTATTAAGTATAAAATAGAGTAACGCCTTAAGCAAGATGACAAGATGTAGACAAAGTAAACTCAATCAATATGAATAAACCCCATCGTTTATTCTTAATGGCAACAACACAAATATGTCTCTTGTCCCTTTCTGTCACTAGGATATAGAGCACCACAAGATTGAACCCATCACAAAGCACCTCTCCCATTGAAGATAAATCAATATAGTTGGCCAAATAAAATGGATAGATCAAAGAGAAATACGAAGCTATAACAATCATGCATAATAAAGTTTAGAAAACACCCAATTACTTCTCATGAATATTTAGATCGTAAACCCACAATTCATTGGATCCCAACAAACACACCGCAAAATAAGATTTCATCAAATAAAAGTCCAAGAAATAAAAAAGGCAAATAGAAAGTAGAGCAAGTAGATGATATTGTGTGTATAGGTACTTGATAGGTTTTGATGATGTTTCCCCGGCAACGGTGCCACTTGTGAGCTGCGATGGGATTTTCCCCGAAGGGGAGGGGAGATGCAGTACAATAGAGATAAGTATTTCCCTCGGTGTGGACCAAGGTTTATCGAACCAATAGGAGAATCACGCAAAGCCTTGTGAACTACACATGCATGGACAAAAGCAAATACTTGCACATAATGCGGGCAAGAGGGTTCTCAATCCGCTTGAACTCGTTACTTGCAAGGATCAAATATTGTATAGGTAGAGGGATAAATTGCAAGACAAAATAAAAGATAAAATTGCAGCAAAGGAGTTTTGGTTTTTGTAATATGATAAAGGTAGACCTGGGGCCATAGTTTTCACTAGAGGGTTCTCTCTCCAGCACATAGCATACGGTGGGTGAACAAATTACTGTTGGGCAATTGATAGAAAATCACAGATAGTTATGACGATATCCAAGGCAATGATCATGTATATAGGTATCACGCCTGAGATAAGTAGACCGACTCCTGCCTGCATCTACTACTATTGCTCCACCAATCGACCGCTATCCATCATGCATATATGGTATTAACTATAAAACAGAGTAACGCCTTAAGCAAGATGACATGATGTATGTAGACAAAGTAAACTCAATCAATATGAAGAAAGCCCGTCATTTTATCCTTAATGCCAACAATACAAATATGTATCTTGTCCCTTTCTGTCACTGGGATATATGGCACCGCAAGATTGAACCCATCACAAAGCACCTCTCCCACCGAAGATAAATCATTCTAGTTGGCCAAACCAAACGGATAGATTGAAGAGAAATACAAATCTATAACAATCATGCATAATAAAGTTTAGAAAAGACTCAATTACTTCTCATGATTATTCATATCATAAATCCATAATTCATCAGATCCCAACAAATACACCGCAAAAAAGACAACTTCGAATAGAACTCCAAGAACATCGAGGAGAACATTGTATTGAAGATCAAAGAGAGAGAATAAGCCATCTAACTACTAGCTATGGACCCGTAGGTATGTCATGAACTACTCACGCATCATTGGAAGGCAGCAAGGATGATGTACAAGCCCTCTATGATCGATTCCCCCTCCAACAGAGTACTGAAAAAGGCCTCCTGATGGGATCACAAAAGAACAAAAACTTGCGGGGGCAGAAAAAGGGTTTCAGGTGGCTCTCTATTGGTTTCCTAATATTTGAGAATTTATAGAAGTTGAATTAAGTCAAAAGGAGCCCTGTGGGCCCCACAAGGTAACAGGGCGTGCCTTGTTGCCTTGACGTCTCCTTGATTGCCATCTGGCCTCCTCCCGAAGCTTCTAGGGTCTCTATTGTCTAGAAATAATTGTCAAAAAGTTTTGTAGCATTTGGACTCCATTTGGTACCGATTTTCTGGAAAACCAAAAACAAGCAAAAAAAACAACTGGCACTAGGCACTGGTTTAATAGGTTACTCCCAAAAAATTATATAAAATAGCATATAAATGCATATAAAACATCCAACATTGATACTATAATAGCATGGAACAATAAAGAATTATAGATACATTGGAGACGTATCAATCATTCTGACATCACATATTCCTTCTCTCTGCTACTTGAATTAGAGTGGTGATATTGTTACGGCTTTATCTGTAGATCATGTACTGTTGCATGGCATGTCTTTGCTACTACTGTTGATACTCTACATGTTGTCCTATATAGTTATTATAGATTGCTAGCGTCTCATCAGTGTCCCTACACCCTTGTCTGTGTGGCATGCTATACTATCAGGTTGTGATCCCCTCGAGGTGATGATCATGGATATACTATGCTATTACACTATACATGATACATAATACTTTAAAGTCGGGTCGGCTTCGAGAGTACCCATGAGTGATTCATTGTGGCGGAACAACAGGGCAGGCAGAGACCACATAGGACAGAGGTGGGCCTGGGCTCTGGTCGGTGTTCGCGGTTATATAATAATAACACGCTTAACGATATTTGGTAATTTGATCTAAGACTGCCACATCCATATACACACTCAGTGTTGCGTGGGACAACAGTTTATGGGGCCCTCGGCATCGTAATTACCCCCCGAAAGCTCTATTAGATGTCACAGTGGAGTGGACTGATTGTTGGGGTGAGTCGGTTATGCCTAATGTGTTATACATAGGTGGGCTTAGTCCCCGACTAGTCTCCCAACATGCCGGAGTGCTTAGGGCAATCTTCCCATGACCCCTTCGCGCTTAGGATGTAGACCGATGTGTTGACCTCTCTTGAGAGCTAGGTAGGACCACGGTGTGTCGATCATCCGTGGTCGGGCATTACCCAGAAAAGTGTGCCTGGCCAGAGGTAACTGTTGGGAAACGTAGCATGCAATTTCAAAAAAAATCTACGCTCACGCAAGATCAATCTAGGAGATGCATAGCAATGAGAGGGGGAGAGTGTGTCTACGTACCCTCGTAGACCGAAAGCGGAAGTGTTTGACAACGCAGTTGATGTAGTCGAAGTTCTTCTCGTTCCGACCGATCAAGTACCGAACGTACGGCACCTCCAAGTTCTGCACAGGTTCAGCTCAATGATGTCCCTCGAACTCCTGATCCAACAAAGTGTTGAGGAAGTAGACGAGTTCCGTCAGCACGACGGCATGGTGATGGTGATGATGAAGTGATTCGTGTAGGGCTTCGCCTAAGCACCGCGAGAATATGACAGAGGGTGTAATCTATGGAGGGGGGCGCCGCACACATCTAACAGAGGTTGTTGTGTGTTCTAGGCGGCCCCTCCCCATGTATATATAGGTGGGACAAGGAGGGGAGTAGCAAGGGGGAGCCCCAAGTAGGAGGAATCCTACTTGGGCGCCTCCCCAATTCGTCCTCCCCCCTTCCATAAGTTCCGGAGGGGGAAGGAAGGAGGAGGGAGGAGGGAAGGAAGGGGGAGGCCGAATCCCTCCCCTTCCTTCTCTCGTCGCCTCTTTCCGTCTCCTCTAGTTCGCCCCATATGGGGTGAGGGAGTCCTGGATTATGGGGTCCCCGGGGATCTGGCCTATCTGCCATGGGCCGGACTGATGGGCCGTGAAGATACAAGATAGAAGGCCTTCCCCCGTGTCCGGATGGGACTCTCCTTTGCGTGGATGGCAAGCTTGGCGTCTGGATGTGAAGTTTCCTTTCTATGTAAACCGACTCTGTACAACTCTAGGCCCCTACGGTGTCTATATAAACCAGAGGGTTTTAGTCCATAGAGGCTAAGACAAATCATACAGGCTAGACATCTAGGGTTTAGTCATTACGATCTCGAGGTAGATCAACTCTTGTAACCCCTATACTCATCAAAGTCAATCAAGCAGGACGTAGGTTATTACCTGCATTAAGAGGGCCCAAACCTAGGTAAACATCGTGTCCCCTACCTCCTGTTACCTTCAATCCTCAGACGCACAGTTCGGGACCCCCTACCCGAGATCGGCCGGTTTTGACAACGACATTAGTGCTTTCATTGAGAGTTCCACTGTGTCGTCAATAGAAGGCTCGATGGCTCGTTTGATCATCTACAACGATGCCATTTCCGAGGAAGCTTTCCTCCCTGGCCAGATTTTTATATTCGGTGGCTTCGTTCTACGTGCCAACTCGATTGGCCACCTTGAATAGATTGACAGCTACGCCCCTGGTCGTCAGATCAGTTTCGGGAACCTAAATTATGTCGCTGACATCCGAGGAGACTTGATCTTCGAAGGGTTCGCAGCCCCGACCACTACTCTGGCCTCAGATCTGGAGCAAACCACTAGGTCCAAAAATGGGAGTTTGGAGCCCACTAGACTCTCTGCTACAAACCGCACTATCGAAGATCTAGAGGTGATCGAGTCCATGGCGAACTCAGATTCAGACCGGGTTCCTCCTATCATTGAAGGGCCAGACTCGCCCCCGGATTCCGAATTCGAACTCTCGAAGTCTGCGCCAAGCAATCATGGCCAGGAGGCCTTCGCCCAGGCCAGCCCCACGGACTCTCATTTCCCTGTGCAAACCTCACTACTAAATGAGGCTCTGGACTTAATGCGATCCCTCGCCATTGTAGAGGAATCACACCCGAATTACGCCCAACCCGGGCTAGGGGCTGAGAGTGGGGAATTTTACATTCCACCCACCACCCACTTCATAGCCACTGTCAAAGATTTAACAGACATGCTGGACTACACCTCCGAAGACATCGACGACGTGGATGACGTGCCGGAGACGAACAAGGCCAAGACCCGCCGTTTACCGGATGTTGGACGGTCACCGCTACATATGATGTGTACATGTTGGACACACCTAAAGAGGACGTCGGTGCAGACAGGAAAGATCCTGTGGAGGACAAACCTAATGAGGCACCACCGAAGCGTCGACGCCAACGACTGATACGTCGCCAATGTATCTATAATTTTTTATTGTTCCATGCTATTATATTATCTGTTTTGGATGTTTATGGGCCTTATTAAACACCTTTATATTATTTTTGGGACTAACCTATTAACCCAGAGCCCAGTGCCAGTTTCTGTTTTTTCCTTGTTTTAGAGTATCGCAGAAAAGGAAAATCAAATGGAGTCCAATTGACACGAAACTTCACGGAACTTATTTTTGGACCAGAAGAAGCCCATGGAGTATCGGAGTTGGACTAGGAGAGTCCCAGGCTGCCCACGAGGGTGGGGGGCACCCACCCCCCTGGGCACGCCCCCTGCCTCGTGGACAGACCGGATGTCCACCGATGTACTTCTTCCTCCCATATATACCCATATACCGTAAAAACTTCAGAGAGCAGAATAGATCGGGAGTTCCTGTAACACCCCGGATGTAACTTACCCTATATGTACTCCAACTCTTGTCGTTTCCGGCCTTAAGTTATTTTATTTTCTTAGGTTCTGGTTTTTGTCTCCGTGTGTTGTTGTCGTTGTCATGCATCTCATATCATGTCATCATGTGCATTGCATTTGCATACGTGTTCATCTCATGCATTCGAGCATTTTCCCCGTTGTCCATTTTGCATTCCGGCGCTTCGTTCTCCTTCGGTGGTCATCTCTACCATTCTTTCGTGTGTGGGGATTAAACATTTCCGGATTGGACCGAGACTTGCCAAGCGGCCTTGGTTTACTACCGGCAGACCGCCTGTCAAGTTTCGTATCATTTGGACTTCGTTTGATACTCCAACGGTCAACCGAGGGACCGAAAAGGCCTCGTGTGTATTGCAGCCCAACACCCCTCCATTTTGGCCCAAAACCCACCAAAACCCTCTCCATCATCTAGAGTGTTCAATCACGATCGCGTGGCCGAAAACCGCACCTCATTTGGACTCTCCTAGCTCCCTCTATGCCTATATATAGACCCCCTCATCCAAATCTCGGATCCCCTCCTCGAAACCCAAAAAAATCCCAGATCCGGCTGCGCCGGACACGTCCAACTCTGACCGGACATTGTCCGCCGCTGCCACCGGCCAACCAGGCCTTGCCACGTGGCGGCCGTGTGCCCACATCGCCACCGTCCCGGGCAGGCCCGCACCAGGCCCTCCAAGCCCATCGAGCGCCGCCACTCTTCGTCGACGATCCGCTCCACTCCGCCCGCCTCAGCCCGTCTCCGCCGCGCCGCCGCGGTGCCTTCACCGCTGACCAGCCGGCGCCGTCACCGCCCGGCGTCCTGCGCGCCGCCCCGCGCCGTGGGCGCCGCCCCGCCGCCTCTCCGGCTCCCCGCCGGCCGGATCCGGCGCGATCTGGCCCGGGAGCGCCTCCCCGCCGCCTCCTCGTTCAACTCCGGCGATCCCCATCGCAGTTGCCGGCCAACCTCGATCCGTGTGACGCCGGATCTCAGATCTGAAAAACTGCTCTCGGGTTGACTTTTTGCCCGAAACCCTAGCTCATATGCTCCTATTCATTGCATCGTAACTCCGCATCCATAGCTCCGTTTTTGGCATATAGCATATCAAAATGTTCGCCTCAGAGAGTACATCATTTCATTCCATTGCATCATTTTCATTTGAGTTCATCTTGATGCCCGAAATGCTGTTAGAAGAGGGCTACTTGAGATAATTGTCAGATCTGCTGCTCCATTTAGTTATTTGTCATTTTTGCCATGATTATTGTGTGCATGATATGCCCATGAGCTCTACATATGTTTTGTTAAGGGTTTTGCCATCTTTCCAGAGGTGCAACCCATGTATTTTTGTGATGTGTGTGGTGACTAGCACGAGCTTGCAAAGTGAGGCACTTGGTAATGCTGATTTCAGGGACTTAGCATTTCCACTAAGTCCTTGAGCTGTTTATCTCATATGGCTATATGTTCATGTTGTTTCCTAGTGATCCCTGCCTCTTTTGAGGATGATCAGTAATGATGTTTTGTTAATATTGTAGTGCTCTATCCATCCATGTCTTTTCTTGAAATTATGGAGCACCCTAGCTTGAGTCAATCGAGCTCTACTTTTGCTACTTCGTGAATCTGGGCAGATTGTCTACTTATTAGCGATTTTGCCGATGATGTTGTAGTTGATCCGTGCATGCTATGCTATTGTTCTTGCCATTTATAGCTTGCATTTTGTGTATTCTTGATGGGTGTATGCTTAGCTTGTCATGACTTGCTCTGTAGTGAGTGCATCGAGCTCGTAAACATGCCTACTTGATATTTGTTTCAGCATGCTCTAGTTTTTACTAAGTCTGAGAACTGATTATGTTTTTGCCATGTTCACATGCTTGCAAATGTATTTTCTGATCCCTTTTGGCTCAAGGTCACTAAGGTACTTTTGTTAAGCTCTTTGAGTAGCTCCATGCCATGCTTTACTTTTCCATGTTCAGGTCCTGTAGCATGTAGTTTTGTTGCTCCGAAGAGTGCTATCTGATCTGAAATTCCAGACAAGTGTTAATTTCACTAAGTCTGACATCTGTTTACCATATGCATTTTTGCCATGCTTGTTTGAACCTGTTAATGGATGAATTGGCCGTAGCTTAGTGCTAGACTTTTGTTAACCATCTTGAATGCATCCCTGCCATGTATTTTGATGCCATGTTTGGATGTTGTACCTTGTTCAGCTCATTGCATTTAGATGGCTACTTGCTGTAAACCGCAGAACGTGGCCATATTTGAATTGCTTGCCATTTCCAAACCGTAACTCCGATTCCGGCGTTCTTTATATTGTTTTCAAGCGATTTCATCTCATCTTTCTAGTGGCACACTTGGATTTCCAAGTTGAGGCCAGGTCCATGCATTGCTTGTCAAATCTTGCATATGCATCCCGCATCGCATCCCGCATAGCATACCATCCTTGCATCATGTCGTTTGAGCTCAGCACGTGGTTGATTGTGTTCCGTTTTCTTGTTTGTCTTGTTTGGGTAGAGCAGGGAGACGAGTTCGCTAACGAGGAGCCCGTTGAGTTTTCTTTCGAGGATCCAGTCAACTCTGACAACTTTGCAGGCAAGATGATCATACCCTCGAAATCACTACTATCTTTGCTATGCTAGATGCTTGCTCTTTTGCTATGCCAATGCTATGATGCCTACCACTTGCTTTCAAGCCTCCCAAATTACCATGTCAAACCTCTAACCCACCATGTCCTAGCAAACCGTTGATTGGCTATGTTACCTAAAACAATCTGAGTGTGCCCTAAGAACGAGATATGTGCAGCTCCTATCGGGATTTGTCGGCACATTTGGGCGGTGTTGCTGGTCTTGTTTTAACCTGTCGAAGTGTCTTGAAGAACCGAGGTACCGAGTCTGATCGGAACGTCTCGGGAGGAGGTCTATTCCTTCGTTGACCGTGAGAGCTTGTCATGGGCTAAGTTGGGACTCCCCTGCAGGGTTTTGAACTTTCGAAAGCCGTGCCCGCGGTTATGGGCAGACGGGAAGTTGTTAATGTCCGGTTGTAGATAACTTGAACCATAACTTAATTAAAATGAATCAACCGTGTGAGTTACCGTGATGGTCTCTTCTCGGCGGAGTCCGGGAAGTGAACACGGTGTTGGAGTAATGCTTGCGCAGGTTGTCCTCTAGTTTCTCGCTCGCGCTTTGCCTCCTCTTCTTGCTCTCTTTTGCGAATAGGTTGGCCACCATATATGCTAGTCGCTTGCTGCAGCTCCACTTATATTTACCTTACCTTACCTATAAGCTTAAATAGTCTTGATCGCGAGGGTGCGAGATTGCTGAGTCCCTGTGGCTCACAGATTACTATTAAACCAGATGCAGGGCCTGATGATTCCGCTCCAGGTGACGTGCTCGAGCTCAAGTGGGAGTTCGACGAGGACTCTCAACGATACTATGTTTCCTTTCCTGATGATCAGTAGTGGTGCCCAGTTGGGGGTGATCGGGACCATGTCGCATGTTGGGTTATCTTTTATTTTGGCACCATAGTCGGGCCATGAGTGTTTGGATGATGTAATGTTATTTATGTACTTGATTGACGTGGCGAGTGTAAGCCAACTATGTTATCTTCTCTTTTATTATATATATATTACATGGGATGTTGTGAAGATTACCTAACTTGCGACATATGCCTTTAATGCCATTATGCCTCTAAGTCGTGCGTCGACACGTGGGAGATATAGTCGCATCGAGGGTGTTACAAGTTGGTATCAGAGCCTTCCCCGACCTTAGGAGCCCCATTGCTTGATCGTTTTTAGTGGCCGAGTTGTGTCTAGAAAAATGTTTTGAGTCATTTAGGAATTATATATCAGAGAGTTTAGGAATTCTTTTTACTTCCCAGTCTCCTCAACGCTCTGGTAAGGCATCCTGACGTAGAGTTTTGACTCTTCTCTTCTCAAATTTCACTAAAAAAATTTTAGGATCACGCGGGTATCTTGGAATCGTTCCGATGGTTTTATGACGAGAACATTGTCTTGGTGCCTCCTGTCAGGGGTTTTGTGGAAGGGTCCCGGGGAGTTGAGCTCTGAGGTGTTGTCGTCATAATTTTATCGTTGCAGTTCTGGAATACCTGAGTTTAGTACGCCGACATCGAAAATCTCTTTTATGCAGTTCGTTGGTGAGATAACCTCGACGCCACCCAGTACTGGGGCGGGAGTTCAGGAGTATCGCCATAACTTGTATAACGGATGCTTTTTCGAAGGTTGAGGTAGATGGTTTCCGAAGTTTTTCTTGGTTATGTGTTGAAGGATGGATACAGCTGGATGTAGGATTTGCTAGATTTGGGTGAGATATTATGCTTCCCCTATATCCCCAACACCTGATTGCATAACCGGAAAGGTTCGGGAGTTTCATAGGTGGGAATTCTTGTAGCTCTAGTTCTTCTTCCACGGATATTTGGTTTGAGATTGGGATTTCTTACCAAGTATTCGTTCTTGATCCGTACCTTGTTGATTTATTTCTCAACCTAAATTCTACGTGGCTTCTCAATTTATGGATATGTGACCATTTCAAGAGGAATGCATTTGTTCATTTTGTTCGGATGTGAAGACTATATGTTGCAATTTTCATACCGTTGGTTTCAGCTTCATTTTATCTGTCTATGTGCTAACGGTGGTCAACCTCTTCAGGATGGCTCCCGCTAAGAGCACCAATCAGAATCAGAATCAAGATCCGCCACCACCTCCACCTCCTCCGGAGGCATGGCAAGCTGTGATGGCCGCAACCAATGCAAACACATAGTTGATCATGCAAATTCTCCAAGAGCTCAATCAAAGCAACCAAGGGAACCAAGGCAACAATCAGAATCACTTTGCTACACTCAACCAGTTCCTTGCTAACGGGCCAAAGACTTTCAGCAATTGTGTTGAGGCAACCGATGCTGACGATTGGCTCGTGGATCTGTGCAAGCATTTCGAGTGCAGTAACGTCAGGCCTGAGGACTTTGTCAAGTTCGCTTCCTTCCAACTCAAAGATCAAGCTACAGAATGGTTCCAGCAGTACAAGGATTCCAGAGGTGGACGTGTGATCACCTGGGATGAATTCCGTCAAGATTTCAGAGCTCACCATATTCCCCAGAGCGTGGTTGAAAGCAAGCGTGAGGAATTCCGCAACCTGAAGCAAGGCTCTTTGTCTGTCTATGACTACAACAAGTTGTTTCAGAAGCTCGCCCGCTTTGCCAAGCAGGACGTACCTGATGAGAAGAGCATGATATACCAGTTCAGGGGTGGTCTCAGAGAAGAAATTCAGCTAGCTCTTGTTCTCTTCGAGCTCTTGAGGTACGATGAGTTCTACAACATGGCATTGAAGCAAGAGGTCGCTCAACTGAGGTGTGATGCTTCCAATAAGCGAGTCAGAGATGCTACTCCTTCTTCCTCTACTCAAGTGGCCAAGCAGCAGAAGTATTGGCTTCCTCCTCCTCCGTTCCGTCAGCCGTATCAGTAGAAGAGCAAACGTGGCAGTGGATCTTCCCACCCACCCAACCCTGGCTTTCAGAACAAGACTTCGTCTCAAGCTCCAAGATCGAGTGCTCTGTATCACCATCCGCTTTCAGAGGTCATGTGCAACAAGTGCCAACAGAAGGGTCACTATGCCAACAAGTGTCTCAATCAGAGGCGTCTTCCTCCTCCTCCTCCTGTGAGATCGGCAAGTACAACTGTGGTCAACCATAACCCCAAGCACGCCAAGGTCAACTTGATGAACACAGCTCAGGCAGAGCACTCATCAGATGTCATCATGGGTAACCTTCCTGTTAACGATGTTCCTGCAAAAGTTCTTTTTGACACGGGTGCATCGCATTGTTTCATCTCGAGACCGTTTTCATCTAAGCATGGTTTGGCTTTGCAAATTTTGCCTAGTCCATTAGCAGTTGTCTCTCCCGATAGGCGCATGCATGCTAACTCCATTGCTTCGGATGTTACTATCACTTTGGGAGAATACAAGTTTCTGGCTTCTCCAACAGTTCTTGGTGACTCGGATATTGATCTTATTCTCGGAATGGATTGGCTTTCTAAGCATAAGGCGCATCTTGATTGTGCTGCCAGGCAGATTCAATTGACTCATTCGTCTAAGGATGTAATTGTCTTTGCCGCTCGGGATAATACCATCCTTCTGTTTTCTCTCAATGAGAAGGGTGAACTCGATGCTATCTCGCAAATTCCAGTCATTTGCGAATATCAAGACGTCTTTCCAGAAGAGCTTCCAGGAATGCCTCCGCACCGGCCAGTTGAATTCGTTATTGATCTTGAGCCTGGTATGGAACCTGTGTGCAAGCGTCCTTACAAGCTCGGACCTGAAGAGTTGAAGGAGTTGAAGAAGCAACTCGATATTCAAGAAAGAATGGGTCTCATCCGGCCTAGTTCTTCTCCATGGGGTTGTGGTGTTCTTTTTGTGAAGAAGAAGGATGGAATGGACCGACTTTGTGTTGATTACCGTCCATTGAACAAGAAGACCATCAAGAATAAATACCCACTTCCCAACATCAACGAGCTGTTCGAACAACTCAAAGGTGCCCAAGTATTCTCCAAGCTTGACCTCCGTATGGGTTATCATCAGATTTGAATCCGTGAGCAAGATATTCCCAAGACGGCCTTCAGAACAAGCTATAGTTCATATGAATACACTGTCATGTCTTCTGGCCTCGTCAACGCTCCTCCGACTTTCTCTCGCATGATGAACTTCATCTTCAACGCCTACACCAATGACTTCGTTTTGGTCTATCTCGACGACATTCTGGTTTTCTCGAAGAACAAGGAAGATCATGCCAAGCACTTGCGTTTGGTACTCGACAAGCTGAGGGAACACAAGTTCTACGCCAAGTTCTCCAAGTGCGAATTTTGGCTCGATGAGGTTCTTTATCTTGGTCATATCATCTCTGCCAAGGGCATTGCGGTGAATCCTGAGAAGGTGTCTGCAATTGTGAATTGGGAACCTCCTCAGAACATGAAGCAACTTCGTAGCTTCCTCGGTCTCGCAAGCTACTGCCGAAGATTCGTTGAAAACTTTTCTAAGATCGCGAAGCCTCTCTCAAATCTTCTCCAGAAGCACGTCAAGTACGTTTGGTCTCCGGAGTGTGACATTGCTTTCAACACTTTGAAAGAGAAATTGATAACTGCTCCAGTTCTGACTCCGCCTGATGAATCCAAGCCGTACGAGGTCTTTTGTGATGCCTCTCTCCAAGGTCTTGGCGCAGTGTTGATGCAAGAGAAGAAACTTATTGCTTATACCTCTCGCCAGTTGAAGGCCAATGAGAAGAACTACCCCACTCATGATCTCGAGTTGGCGGCAGTTGTGCATGCTCTTTTGACTTGGAGACATCTCTTATTGGGAAGAAAAGTGGACATTTTCACTGATCACAAGAGTCTCAAGTACATCTTCACTCAGCCTAATCTCAACCTCAGGCAAACTCGATGGGTCGAAATGATTCAAGAGTATAATCCGAGTATCGAGTATACTCCAGGCAAGGCCAATGTGATTGCTGACGCATTGAGCAGGAAAGCTTATTGCAACAGTCTGATTCTCAAGCCTTATCAACCCAAGCTTTGTGAAGCTTTCCGCAAACTTAATCTGCAAGTTGTTCCTCAAGGTTTCCTCGCCAACCTTCAAGTCTCTCCTACCTTGGAAGACCAGATTCGCCAAGCCCAGCTTCTTGATGCTATGGTGAAAAAGGTGAAGATTGGGATTGCCAAGAGTCAACCCAAGTACAAGTGCTACCGCCTTGATGACAAGGATACTCTCTTCTTCGAGGATCATATTGTTGTACCCAAAGGTGACCTCCGTAAAGTGATCATGAACGAGGCTCACAATTCTCTCCTCTCCATCCACCCTGGGAGTACGAAGATGTATCAGGACCTCAAGTAGGCTTATTGGTGGACTCGAATGAAGCGCGAGATTTCTCAATTCGTGAATGAGTGTGATGTCTGCAGAAGAGTGAAGGCAGAACACCAAAGGCTAGCTGGTCTCCTCCAACCTCTTGCCATTCTAGAATGGAAGTTTGACCACATTGAGATGGACTTCGTGACTGGGTTTCCAAAGTCCAAGCGTGGCAATGATCCTATATTCGTTGTCATTGACAAACTCACCAAAGTGGCTCATTTTCTGCCTATCAAAGAGTCAATCACTACAGCTCAATTGGCGGAACTCTATACCTCTCGAATTGTCTCTCTGCACGGTATTCCACAAGTGATCTCTTCAGACCGTGGCAGCATCTTTACCTCCAAGTTTTGGGATTCTTTTCAGAAGGCCATGGGAACCAACATCCGCTTCAGCACAGCTTTCCATCCTCAAACTAGCGGTCAAGTCGAGCGTATCTCCTTCGGCATGAACTGGGAGGATTGTCTTCCTTACGCTGAATTCTCCTACAACAACAGTTTTCAAGCAAGTTCGGGCAAGGCCCCATTTGAAATTCTATATGGCAGGAAGTGCCGTACCCCTCTCAACTGGTCTGAAACCGATGAACGTCAGCTTTTGGGAAATGACTTAATCACAGAGGCAGAGGAAATGTGCAAAGTCATTCGAGATAACCTCAAAGCAGCCCAATCCCGCCAGAAGAGCTACTATGATAGTAAGCACCATGATTTGGCTTTTGAGATCGGACATCATGTTTACCTCCGTGTCTCTCCAATGAAAGGTACTCATCGCTTCGGTATCAAAGGGATGCTTGCCCCTAGATACATGGGTCCTTTCAAGATCGTCAGCAAGAGAGGCGATCTCGCCTATCAACTCGAGCTTCCTTAAAACTTTGCAAATGTTCATGATGTGTTCCATGTCTCTCAGCTCCAAAAGTGCTTCAAGATTCCTGACCGCACCATCAACTTCGAGGACATTTAGCTCCAAGAAGATCTCTCCTATCGTGAGCACCCAGTTGCTATTCTCGAAGAGACTGAACGCAAGACTCGCAACAAGTCAATCAAATTCCTCAAAGTCAAGTGGTCACACCATTCCGACCGTGAAGCTACCTGGGAACGCGAGGATCACCTCCATTCTGAGTACCCGGCATTCTTTCAGTCCTAGATCTCGGGACGAGATCCTTTCGTAGTGGTGGAGTGTTGTAACACCCTGGATGTAACTTACCCTATATGTACTCCAACTCTTGTCGTTTCCGGCCTTAAGTTATTTTATTTTCTCGGGTTCGGGTTTTTGTCTCCGTGTGTTGTTGTCGTTGTCATGCATCTCATATCATGTCATCATGTGCATTGCATTTGCATACGTGTTCATCTCATGCATTCGAGCATTTTCCCCGTTGTCCGTTTTGCATTCCGGCGCTTCGTTCTCCTCCGGTGGTCATCTCTACCTTTCTTTCATGTGTGGGGATTAAACATTTTCGGATTCGACCGAGACTTGCCAAGCGGCCTTGGTTTACTACCGCTAGACCGCCTGTCAAGTTTCGTATCATTTGGACTTTGTTTCATACTCCAACGGTCAACCGAGGGACCGAAAAGGCCTCGTGTGTGTTGCAGCCCAACACCCCTCCATTTTGGCCCAAAACCCACCAAAACCCTCTCCATCATCTAGAGCGTTCGATCACGATCATGTGGCCAAAAACCGCACCTCATTTGGACTCTCCTAGCTCCCTCTATGCCTATATATAGACCCCCTCATCCAAATCTCGGATCCCCTCCTCGAAACCCAAAAAAATCCCAGATCCGGCCGAGCCGGACACGTCCAACTCCGACCGGACGTTGTCCGCCGCCGCCGCCGGCCAACCACGCCTTGCAACGTGGCGGCCGTGTGCCCACATCGCCACCGGCCCGGGCAGGCCCGCACCGGGCCCTCCAAGCCCATCGGGCGCCGCCACCCTTCGCCGCCGATCCGCTCCGCTCCGCCCGCCTCAGCCCATCTCCGCCGCGCCGCCGCGGTGCCTTCGCCGCCGACCAGCTGGCGCCGTCGCCGCCCGGCGTCATGCGCGCCGCCCCGCGCCGTGGGCGCCGCCCCGCCGCCTCTCCGGCTCCCCGTCGGCCGGATCCGGCGCGATCCGGCCCGGGAGCGCCTCCCCGCCGCCTCCTCGTTCAACTCCGGCGATCCCCGTCGCAGTTGCCGGCCAACCTCGATCCGCGTGACGCCAGATCTCAGATCTGAAAAACTCCTCTCGGGTTGACTTTTTGCCCGAAACCCTAGCTCATATGTTCCTGTTCATTGCATCGTAACTCCGCATCCGTTGCTCCGTTTTTGGCATATAGCGTATCAAAATGTTCGCCTCAGAGAGTACATCATTTCATTCCATTGCATCATTTTCATTTGAGTTCATCTTGATGCCCGAAATGCTGTTAGAAGAGGGCTACTTGAGATAATTGTCAGATCTGCTGCTCCATTTAGTTATTTGTCATTTTTTTCCATGATTATTGTGTGCATGATATGCCCACGAGCTCTACATATGTTTTGTTAAGGGTTTTGCCATCTTTCCAGAGGTGCAACCCATGTATTTTTGTGATGTGTGTGGTGACTAGCATGAGCTTGCAAAGTGAGGCACTTGGTAATGCTGATTTCAGGGACTTAGCATTTCCACTAAGTCCTTGAGCTGTTTATCTCATATGGCCATATGTTCATGTTGTTTCCTAGTGATCCGTGCCTCTTTTGAGGATGATCAGTAATGATGTTTTGTCAATATTGTAGTGCTCTATCCATCCATGTCTTTTCTTGAAATTATGGAGCACCCTAGCTTGAGTCAATCGAGCTCTACTTTTGCTACTTCGTGAATCTGGGCAGATTGTCTACTTGTTAGCAATTTTGCCGATGATGTTGTAGTTGATCCGTGCATGCTATGCTATTGTTCTTGCCATTTATAGATTGCATTTTGTGTATTCTTGATGGGTGTATGCTTAGCTTGTCATGAATTGCTCTGTAGTGAGTGCATCGAGCTCGTAAACATGCCTACTTGATATTTGTTTCAGCATGCTCCAGTTTTTACTAAGTCTGAGAACTGATTGTGTTTTTGCCATGTTCACATGCTTGCAAATGTATTTTCTGATCCCTTTTGGCTCCAGGTCACTAAGGGACTTTTGTTAAGATCTTTGAGTAGCTCCATGCCATGCTTTACTTTGCCATGTTCAGGTCCTGTAGCATGTAGTTTTGATGCTCCGAAGAGTGCTATCTGATCTGAAATTCCAGACAAGTGTTAATTTCACTAAGTCTGAGATCTGTTTACCATATGCATTTTTGCCATGCTTGTTTGAACCTGTTAATGGATGAATTGGCCGTAGCTCAGTGCTAGAATTTTGTTAAGCATCTTGAATGCATCCCTGACATGTATTTTGATGCCATGTTTGGGTGCTGTAGCTTGTTCAGCTCATTGCATTTAGATGGCTACTTGTTGTAAATCGCAGAACGTGGCCATATTTGAATTGCTTGTCATTTCCAAACCGTAACTCCGATTCTGGCGTTCTTTATATCGTTTTCAAGCGATTTCATCTCATATTTCCAGTGGCATACTTGTATTTCCAAGTTGAGGCCAGGTACATGCATTCCTTGTCAAATCTTGCATATGCATCCCGCATCGCATCCCGCATAGCATACCATCCTTGCATCATGTCGTTTGAGCTTTGCACGTGGTTGATTGTGTTCCGTTTGCTTGTTTGTATTGTTTGGATATAGCCGGGAGACGAGTTTGCTAACAAGGATCCCGTTGAGTTTGCTTTCGAGGATCCAGTCAACTCTGACAACTTTGCAGGCAAGATGATCATACCCTTGAAATCACTACTATCTTTGCTATGTAGATGCTCGCTCTTTTGCTATGCCAATGCTACGATGCCTACCACTTGCTTTCAAGCCTCCCAAATTGCCATGTCAAACCTCTAACCCACCATGTCCTAGCAAACCATTGATTGGCTATGTTACCGCTTTGCTCAGCCCCTCTTATAGCGTTGCTAGTTGCAGGTGAAGATTGGAGACCGTTCCTTGTTGGAACATTATTTTACTTGTTGGGATATCATTATATTGCCATGTTATCTTAATGCATCTATATACTTGGTAAAGGGTGGAAGGCTCGGCCTCTCGCCTAGTGTTTTGTTCCACTGTTGCCGCCCTAGTTTCCGTCATATCGGTGTTATGTTCCTGGATTTTGCGTTCCTTACGCGGTTGGGTTATAATGGGAACCCCTTGATAGTTCGCCTTGATTAAAGCTTTTCCAGCAATGCCCAACTTTGGTTTTACCATTTTCCACCTAGCCTCTTTTTCCCTTGGGTTTCCGGAGCCCGAGGGTCATCTTATTTTAAACCCCCCCGGGCCAGTGCTCCTCTGAGTGTTGGTCCACCTGTCAGCTGCCGGTGGCCACCAGGCGCAACTCTGGGCTGGCCTACCCGTACCTAAGACAATATGAGTGTGCCCTGAGAACAAGATATGTGCAGCTCCTATATGGATCTGTCGGCACATTCGGGCGTTGTTGCTGGTCTTGTTTTAACCTGTCGAAGTGTCTTGAAGAACCGAGGTACCGAGTCTGATCGGAACGTCTCGGGAGGAGGTCTATTCCTTCGTTGACCATGAGAGCTTGTCATGGGCTAAGTTGGGACTCCCCTGCAGGGTTTTGAACTTTCGAAAGTCGTGCCCGCGGTTATGGGCAGACGGGAATTTGTTAATGTCCGGTTGTAGATAACTTGAACCTTAACTTAATTAAAATGAATCAACCGTGTGAGTTACCATGATGGTCTCTTCTCGGCGGAGTCCAAGAAGTGAACACGGTGTTGGAGTAATGCTTGCACAGGTTGTCCTCTAGTTTCTCGCTCACGCTTTGCCTCCTCTTCTCGCTCTCTTTTGCGAACAGGTTAGCCACCATATATGCTAGTCACTTGCTGCAGCTCCACTTATATTTACCTTACCTTACCTATAAGCTTAAGTAGTCTTGATCGCGAGGGTGCGAGATTGCTGAGTCCCTGTGGCTCACAGATTACTATTAAACCAGATGCAGGGCCTGATGATTCCGCTCTAGGTGACGCGCTCGAGCTCAAGTGGGAGTTCGACAAGGACTCTCAACGATACTATGTTTCCTTTCCTGATGATCAGTAGTGGTGCCCAGTTGGGGGTGATCGGGACCGTGTCGCATGTTGGGTTATCTTTTATTTTGGCGTCGTAGTCGGGCCATGAGTGTTTGGATGATGTAATGTTATTTATGTACTTGATTGACGTGGCGAGTGTAAGCCAACTATGTTATCTTCCCTTTTATTATATATATATTACATGGGATGTTGTGAAGATTACCTAACTTGCGACATATGCCTTCAATGCGATTATGCCTCTAAGTCGTGCCTCGACACGTGGGAGATATAGTCGCATCGAGGGTGTTACAGTTCCGCCGCCAGAATCCTCCGTGGCCACCGAAAACCAATCTAGACCCGTTCTGGCACCCTGCCGGATGGGGGGAATCCCTCTCCGGTGGACATCTTCATCATCCCGGTACTCTCCAAGAAGGGGAGGGAGTAGTTCTCCCTCGGGGCTGAGGGTATGTACCAGTAGCTATGTGTTTGATCTCTCTCTCTCTCGTGTTCTTGAGGTGATACGATCTTGATGTATCGCGAGCTTTGCTATTATAGTTGGATCTTATGATGTTTCTCCCCCTCTACTCTCTTGTAATGGACTGAGTTTTCCCTTTGAAGTTATGTTATTAGATTGAGTCTTTAAGGATTTGAGAACACTTGATGTATGTCTTGCGTGGGATAACCGTGGTGACAATGGGTTATTCTATTGATTCACTTGATGTATGTTTTCATGATCAACTTGCGGGTTCCTCCCATGAACCTATGCATAGGGGTTGGCACACGTTTTCGTCTTGAATCTCTGGTAGAAACTTTGGGGCACTCTTTGAAGTACTTTATGTTGGTTGAATAGATGAATCTGAGATTGTGTGATGCATATCGTATAATCATACCCACAGATACTTGAGGTGACTTTGGAGTATCTAGGTTACATTAGGGTTTTGGTTGGTTTGTGTCTTAAGGTGCTATTCTAGTACGAACTCTAGGGCTATTTGTGACACTTATAGGAATAGCCCAACGGATTGATCGGAAAGAATAACTTTGAGGTGGTTTCGTACCCTACCATAATCTTTTCATTTGTTCTCCGCTATTAGTGACTTTGGGGTGACTCTTTGTTGCATGTTGAGGGATAGTTATATGATCCAGTTATGTTATTATTGTTGAGAGAACTTGCACTAGTAAAAGTATGAACCCTAGGCCTTGTTTCCTAGCATTGCAATACTGTTTGTGCTCACTTTTATCATTAGTTACCTTGCTGTTTTTATGTTTTCAGATTACAAAAACATTTATCTATCATCCATATTGCACTTGTATCACCATCTCTTCACTGAACTAGTGCACCTATACAATTTACCATTGTATTGGGTGTGTTGGGGACACAAGAGACTCTTTGTTATTTGGTTGCAGGGTTGCTTGAGAGAGACCATCTTCATCCTACGCCTCCTACGGATTGATAAACCTTAGGTCATCCACTTGAGGGAAATTTGCTACTGTCCTACAAACCTCTGCACTTGGAGGCCCAACAACGTCTACAAAAAGAAGCTTGTGTAGTAGACATCAAGCTATTTTCTGGCGCCGTTGCCGGGGAGGTGACTTCTTGAAGGTATATCTTTGGATCTTGCAGTCGAGTCTTTTAGTTTCTTGTTTTATCACTAGTTTAGTTTATAAAAGAAAATTACAAAAAAATAAAATGGAATTAAGTTTGCCTCATACGCTTCATGTTTTAAATATCTTTCGTGAGTATGATGGAAAGGAAAATTGTGCCAAAGTGTTAGAAGAAGAATGCATTAAAATGTTTGGCACTAAATCTTTGAATGATGAGCATGATTGCAATGTTGTTAGTATGAACTCCTTGAATATCCATAGTACTAATGATGATTGCACTAGTTATGATGAAAATGTCTCCTATAAACATGTCAATTTTTGCGGAGTGCATTGGGTTTGCAAGTACACACCAAATAGGGAAGATAGATATTGCAAGAGGCATAAGCATTTAGAAACTAAATTGTTGCAAGAAAGGCTAGATGTTTGTGCTGAAAGATGCAATATTTATCGCCATCCTTTTGAACTTTGCAATGAACATGGTCATTTAAAGCTCCAATGCTATTTGTTTCATGATCAAGTCATGTCCAAAAATTGTGATAACTTGATTACCCTTGAGCATCATAAAGAGCTTAGTCTTATTTTGGGTTATGAAGGAATGAAACATATAACTGAGGGTATTCCAAAATTTTATCTCGATAAATTTCTTGATTTTGATCTAGAGGAAATTTATATGTATTGTGCGGTGAATTGCATTGAAAACCCTTATATTGCCAATTACATAAAGAAAAGAAAACAAATAGAAGATGAAGAGAATACTAATGAAAGGGAAGAGACTTCCCAATATCCTCATATTATTTCTTATGATGAATCAGGTGACGAGGAGTAGCCTTCTATTCAACCAATCTCATTAATAAGGAGCTCCAAAAAGAGGATTGAACCCACACATGATGTGGTGAAGAAGAATAAAAGAAAAAGGAAGAGAGGTAAAAAGATATCTCTCCCAAATAATGATGCTCCTATTACTATTGTGCCTCATGAAAATATAATTATGGAAGATGATGCACTTGATGATGATCTCGTTATGCCTATTGCTTGTTGTGATGATTATGATTGGGAAGATAATGATACTTCTTATGATCTTGAAAATCTTTTTGCCACTTGCTTGGAAGAATATGATAATTTCTATACTATTGGTGCTATCCATACTATTGATGATGAAAGTGATTATGCTTATGATATGAAAAGGCCCAAGCTTGGGGATGCTATGTTTGATGAAGATGATGTTTTGAGAATATATTTGTTGCAATTATTGTTAGTCCCAAGCTTGGGGAAGCTATGATTAATGAAGATGATATTTGTAGTCTCCCAAGTTTTGATATGCAAATTTATTATGATGAAAGCATGCCTCCTATTTATGATGGTTATATTGATGAAAGTGGATTTGGAGAGGTCATGAATTTATTTTGTGATGAATCCACTATTCAGGAAGATGTTCCAATTGATTATGAGAACAAAGTTGCTATCTATGATGATTATTGTGATGACTTGTATGCTATAAAGAATAATGATATCCATGAAACTTGTCATCATGATTTTCGTTTTCAATTGGATTATGCCTCACATGATAATTATTCTGTTGAATTTGCTCCCACTATTATTCACGAGAAGAATTTCGCTTATGTGGAGAGTAGTAAATTTTCTATGCTTGTAGATCATGAAAAGAATGCTTTATGTGCTGGTTATATTGTTGAATTCATTCATGATTCTACTGAAAATTATTATGAGGGAGGAATATATGCTTGTAGGAATTGCAATAATATCAAGTTTCCTCTCTATGTGCTTAAAGTTTTGAAGTTATCCTTGTTTTACCTTCTTATGCAAGTTGATTATTGTTCCCATAAGTTGTTTGCTCACAAAATAACTATGCATAGGAAGTGGGTTAGACTTAAATATGCTAGTCATATTCTTCATGATGCTCTCTTTATGTTTCAATTCTTATCCTTTATGTGAGCATCATTGAAATCATCATGCCTAGCTAGGGGAGTTAAACGATAGCGCTTGTTGGGAGGAACCCCAACTTTATTTTTGTTCCTTGTTTTTTTGTTCCTGTTTAGTAATAAATAATTCATATAGCCTCTGTTTATATGTGGTTTTATGTTTTAATTAGTGTTTGTGCCAAGTAGAACCTTTGGGAAGACTTGGGGAAAGTCTTTGCGATCATGCTGTAAAAAACAGAAACTTTAGCGCTCACCAGAATTGCTGCCATTTTTATTTGGAGAGTGATATTTACTTAATTATTTTTGAAGATGATTAATAGATAAATTCCTCATGTCCATCAATTTATTTTATAATTTTTTAGGTTCCAGAAGTTTGCGTTAGTTACAGATTACTACAGACTGTTCTGTTTTTGACAGATTCTGTTTTTCGTGTGTTGTTTGCTTATTTTAATGAATCTATGGCTAGTAAAACAGTTTATAAAGCATAGAGAAGTTGGAACACAGTAGGTTTAACACAAATATAAATAAAGAATGAGTTAATTACAGTACCTTGAAGTGGTGTTTTGTTTTCTTTCGCTAACGGAGCTTACGAGTTTTCTGTTAAGTTTTGTGTTGTGAAGTTTTCAAGTTTTTGGTAAAGATTCGATGGACTATGGAATAAGGAGTGGCAAGAGCCTAAGCTTGGGGATACCCAAGGAACCCTAAGGTAATATTCAAGTACAACCAAAAGCCTAATCTTGGGGATGCCCCGGAAGGCATCCCCTCTTTCGTCTTCTTTCATCGGTAACTTTACTTGGAGCTATATTTTTATTCGCCACATGATATGTGTTTTGCTTGGAGAATCATTTTATTTTATTTAGTTTTGCTTTCTTTTTGAATAAAATACAAAGATCTGAAATTCCTAAATGTTAGAGAGTCTTCATATAGTTGCATAATTGTTCGACTACTCATTGATCTTCACTTATATCTTGTGGATAGTTTGTCATTTGCTCTAGTGCTTCACTTATATCTTTTTAGAGCACGGTGGTGGTTTTATTTTATAGAAATAGATGAACTCTCATTCTTCACTTATATTATTTTGAGAGTCTTTATAACAGCATGGTAATTTGCTTTGGTTATGAAATTAGTACTAATATGATGGGCATCCAAGAGGGATATAATAAAAACTTTCATATGAAGTGCATTGAATACTAAGCGAAGTTTGATACTTGGTAATTGTTTTGAGATATGGAGATGGTGATATTAGAGTCATTCTAGTTGAGTAGTTGTGAATTTGAGAAATACTTGTGTTGAAGTTTGTGATTCACGTAGCATGCATGTATGGTGAACCGTTATGTGACGAAGTCGGAGCATGATTTGTTTATTGATTATCCTCCTTATGAGTGGCGGTCGGGGACGAGCGATGGTCTTTTCCTACCAATCTATCCCCCTAGGAGCATGTGCATAGTACTTTGTTTCGATAACTAATAGATTTTTGCAATAAGTATGTGAGTTCTTTATGACTAATGTTGAGTCCATGGATTATACGCACTCTCACCCTTCCATCATTGCTAGCCTCTCTAGTACCGCGCAACTTTCGCCGGTACCATAAACCCACCATTTACCTTCCTCAAAACAGCCACCATACCTACCTATCATGGCATTTCCATAGCCATTCCGAGATATATTGCCACGCAACTTTCCACCATTCCGTTTACTATGACATGCTCCATCATTGTCATATTGCTTTGCATGATCATGTAGTTGACATTTTAGTTGTGGCAAAGCCACCATTCATAATTCTTTCATACATGTCACTCATGAGTCATTGCACATCCTGGTACACCGCCGAAGGCATTCATATAGAGTCATACTTTGTTCTAGTATCGAGTTGTAATCATTGAGTTGTAAATAAATAGAAGTGTGATGATCATCATTAATAGAGCATTGTCCCAAAAAAGGCAAAAAAAGAGAAAGGCCAAATAAAAAAATAAAAGGGACAATGCTACTATCAGTTTTTCCACACTTGTGCTTCAAAGTAGCACCATGATCTTCATGATAGAGAGTCTCTTGTTTTGTCACTTTCATATACTAGTGGGAAATTTTCATTATAGAACTTGGCTTGTATATTACAGCAATGGGCCTCCTCAAGTGCCCTAGGTCTTCGTGAGGAAGAAAGTTGGGTGCACACCCACTTAGTTTCTTTTGTTGAGCTTTCATACATTTATAGCTCAAGTGCATCTGTTGCATGGCAATCCCTACTCACTCACATTGATATCTATTAATGGGCATCTCCATAGCCCGTTGATATGCCTAGTTGATGTGAGACTATCTTCTCCTTTTTGTCTTCTCCACAAGCACCATTCTATTCCACCTATAGTGCTATGTCCATGTCTCACGCTCATGTATTGTGTGAAGATTGAAAAAGTTTGAGAACATCAAAAGTATGAAACAATTGTTTGGCTTGTCATCGGGGTTGTGCATGATTTAAATACTTTGTGTGGTGAAGATGGAGCATAGCCAGACTATATGATTTTGTAGGGATAGCTTTCTTTAGCCATGTTAATTTGAGAAGACATGATTGCTTAGTTAGTATGCTTGAAGTATTATTATTTTTATGTCAATATTAAACTTTTGTCTTGAATCTTATGGATCTGAACATTCTTGCCACAATAAAGAAAATTACATGGATAAATATGTTAGGTAGCATTCCACATCAAAATTCTATTTTATCATTTACCTACTCGAGGACGAGCAGGAATTAAGCTAGGGGATGCTGATACGTCTCCAACATATCTATAATGTTTTATTGTTCCATGCTATTATATTATCTTTTTGGATGTTTATGGGCCTTATTAAACACTTTTATATTATTTTTGGGACTAACCTATTAACCTAGAGCCCAGTGCCAGTTTTTGTTTTTTCCTTGTTTTAGAGTATCGCAGAAAAGGAAAATCAAACGGAGTCCAATTGACCTGAAACTTCATGGAACTTATTTTTGGACCAGAAGAAGCCCACTGAGTATCGGAGTTGGACCAGGAGTCCCGGACTGCCCATGAGGGTGGCGGGTGCGCCCACCCCCTGGGCACGCCCCCTGCCTCGTGGACAGCCTGGAGGTCCACCGACATACTTCTTCCTCCCATATATACCCATATACACTAAAAACTTCAGAGAATAGAATAGATCGGGAGTTCCGCCGCCAGAAGCCTCCGTAGCCACCGAAAACCAATCTAGACCCGTTCCAGCACCCTACCGGAGGGGGGAATCCCTCTCCGGTGACCATCTTCATCATCCCACTACTCTCCATCATTAGGAGGGAGTAGTTCTCCCTCGGGGCTGAGGGTATGTACCAGTAGTTATTTGTTTGATCTCTCTCTCTCTCTCTGTCTCGTGTTCTTGAGGTGATACAATCTTGATGTATCGCGAGCTTTGCTATTATAGTTGGATCTTATGATTTTTCTCCCCCTCTACTCTCTTGTAATGGATTGAGTTTTCCCTTTGAAGTTATCTTATCAGATTGAGTCTGTAAGGATTTCAGAACACTTGATGTATGTCTTACGTGGGATAACCGTGGTGACAATGGGTTATTCTATTGATTCACTTGATGTATGTTTTGGTGATCAACTTGCGGGTTCCGCCCATGAACCTATGCATAGGGGTTGGCACACGTTTTCGTCTTGACTCTCCGATAGAAACTTTGGGGCACTCTTTGAAGTACTTTCTGTTGGTTGAATAGATGAATCTAAGATTGTGTGATCCATATCGTATAATCATACCCACGGATACTTGAGGTGACACTGGAGTATCTAGTCGACACTAGGGTTTTGGTTGATTTGTGTCTTAAGGTGTTATTCTAGTACGAACTCCAGGGCTGTTTGTGACACTTATAGGAATAGCCCAACAGATTGATCGGAAAGAATAACTTTGAGGTGGTTTCGTACCCTACCATAATCTCTTCGTTTGTTCTCCGCTATTAGTGACTTTGGAGTGACTCTTTGTTGCATGTTGAGGGATAGTTATATGATTCAATTATGTTATTATTGTTGAGAGAACTTGCACTAGTAAAAGTATGAACCCTAGGCCTTGTTTCCTAGCATTGCAATACCGTTTGTGCTCACTTTTATCATTAGTTACCTTGCTGTTTTTATATTTTCAGATTACAAAAACCTTTATCTATCATCCATATTGCACTTGTATCACCATCTCTTCACCGAACTAGTGCACCTATACAATTTACCATTGTATTGGGTGTGTTGGGGACACAAGAGACTCTTTGTTATTTGGTTGCAGGGTTGCTTGAGAGAGACCATCTTCATCCTACGCCTCCTACGGATTGATAAACCTTAGGTCATCCACTTGAGGGAAATTTGCTACTGTCCTACAAACCTCCGCACTTGGAGGCCCAACAACGTCTACAAGAAGAAGGTTGTGTAGTAGACATCAGCGACACCGCTCAAAATCGCGTCATGACAAAGACAGTAATATCGGCACCGGGGACGATAACACTCCGGAGGGTGCCGAAGAGCCCGAAGCCCTCGTAGAGCCCACATGCGAACAAGACGATGTGGAGGAGGGGCAAGTTAACCCCGACGATCCGGTCGGGAACGGGGACTCGGAAGACAGTAATTATCTACCACTCTCCGAGGACGATGTGAGCCTGAGTGACGAAGACTTCATAGTGCCAGAGGAACCACTCGAGTAGGAGTGCTTTAAGCGCCAGCTAATCGCTACTGCGAGAAGCCTAAAAAAGCAGCGGCGGCGGCTCCAAGCCGAACAGGATACACTCAACGACAGGTGGACCCAAGTCCTGGCCGCCGAAGAGTATGGCCTTCAACGCCCAACAAAAACTTATCCAAAGCGTCGGCTACTGCGATAATTTGATGACGAGGCCCTTGAGCCAATACCGTCAAAGTATAAACCTGCTGACAAACCAGACCGGCCACCATGTGGAACATCGACCTGCACCACCTCGTCGTAGAAGCAGAGAAATAGCGGCTCCAGTATACACCTACAATCTATGGCAGGACCTGGACAATAGAGCAGGCCAAGCCAGATCAATCTATGGATCAAGGGGGTGTGCCCCAACGCGAGAAGACGACCATCAAGCCTGGTGCGACAGGCACAACCTCACCCGGGCCGAAAACCGCATACGTACTTCGTCCAAACTACATTGTGACATCGCCCGATACAGAGGCGCATCACACCCCTTATGCTTCACCGATGAGGTAATGGAACACCAGTTCCTAGAAGGGTTCAAACCCGTGAACATTGAATCATACGATGGTATGACGGATCCCGCAGTATGGATTGAAGATTTTCTTCTCCACATTCACATGGCTTGCGGTGACGATCTCCATGCCATCAAGCACCTCCCCTTAAAACTCAAGGGACCAACACGACACTGGTTAAATAGCCTCCCAAAAAACTCTATTGGTAGCTGGGAAGATTTGGAGGATGCCTTTAGAGACAACTTCCAAGGCACCATTGTTCGGCCTCCACACGCCAATGACCTTAGTCACATAGTCCAGCAACCCGGAGAGTCAACCCGGAAACTCTGGACTAGGTTCTTAATTAAAAATAACCAAATTTTCGATTGTCCAGACTCCGAAGCCCTCGCGGCCTTTAAACACAGTGTCCGTGACGAGTGGCTCACCCGACACCTCGGCCAAGAAAAGCCGAAGTCTATGGCAGCTCTCACCGCACTTATGACCCGCTTTTGCGCGGGAGAAGATAGCTGGCTAGCTTGTAGAAGCAACAACACCAGTAACCCTGGCACCTCCGATGCCAGAGATGGCAACGGCAAGCCACGACGCAACAAACACAAGCATTGAAGCAACAATGAAGATACTGAAGATACGACGGTCAACGCCGGATTCAGTGGCTCTAAACCCGCTTAGCGGAAGATGCCATTCAAAGGAAACAAGGATGGTCCATCCAGTTTGGACAGAATACTTGATCGGCCTTGCCAGATTCATGGCACCCCTGACAAGCCTGCCAACCATACCAACAAAAATTGTTGGGTCTTTAAACAGGTCGGTAAGCTAAACACCGAATATAAGGGGAAAGGGCCGCCCAGCAAGGACGACGATGAAGAGCCCCGCCCACCGAACACACGGGGACAGAAGAAATTTCCCCCCAAAGAAAAAACGGTGAATATGATATATGCTACACATATCCCCAAGAGGGAGTTGATGTCTACTACACAACCTTCTTATTGTAGATGTTGTTGGGCCTCCCAGTGCAGAGGTTTGTAGGACAGTAGCAAATTTCCCTCAAGTGGATGACCTAAGGTTTATCAATCTGTGGGAGGCGTAGGATGTAGATGGTCTCTCTCAAACAACCCTGCAACCAAATAGCAAAGAGTCTCTTCACTACAAAAAAAAGACATATCTGTGACATTTTGGGACGAATGAATTTTTTCGGTCATACATATGACACTTCTATGACGATAATTGTGACAAAACCCGGTATCATCATAGATGTGGTGGGCTCCTACTTCTATGACAAAAAATCATGACAGAAAATGGGCTTTTCGTCCTAGGCGGGCCGGAGACGCAGCTGCATGACATTCTTTGGGCCGTCCATGACGGAAAAAACCGTGGTAGAAGCGAGGGGAGGAAAATTTCAGGGAGTTCCCGGTTACAGTGGGAGGTCGGGGGCCAAGCGATGCATGTTTCTCTCGTACACGTATACGCATGTGTGCGAGGCATTGGCTCTAACTGAACCCGAGCGAGGCGTTGGGCTCTAACTGAACCCGAGCGATTGCACTGCAGGCTACACATTACTAAACCCAAGCGATCGATCGATGGCTGTTAACTGAACCCGATCGAGCGATTCCTTCGCTACTGCTGCTAACTGAAGCTGATCGGTTGGATGAACAGTGAGTGTTGCGGGGGGGTGGATGAACAGTGAGCAGTGGCCTTGCCTCTGGATGAACAGGACCCCGTGGTGTGGTGGAGGGCTGGATGAACAGTAGACGGTGGAGGGGTGCCCGTGGAGGGGTGGTTGAACAGGACCCCGTGGTGTGGAGGGCTGGATGAACAGTAGACGGTGGAGGGGTGGTTGAACAGTAGCCGGTGGAGTAGCGCGCGGTGGAGGCTGGATGAACAGGAGCCCGTGGAGGCTGGAGGAGGTCAACGGTGGAGATGAACAGTATCCCGTGGAGTCTCGTTTTGCGGTACGCCACACCCCTCCCGATGAACAAGACCCCCGTTTCGACCGTAGGAGGTCCGTTTCATCCGTTTTGCGGTATGCCACACCCCTCCCGATCAACAGGACCCCCGTTTCGACCGTAGGAGGTCCGTTTCCTCCGTTTTGCGGTACGCCACACCCCTCCCGATCAACAGGACCCCAGTTTCGACCGTAGGAGGTTCGTTTCCTCCATTCTGCGGTACGCCAGGCCTCGTTTCCATCGCCTGTTCCGTCCAAGCCCTCCCGATGAACACGACCATGCATTCCGTTCCGACCCAGCCGGTTGGCTCCCACACATTCTGTTGCCTCCCGATGAACACGACGCATTCCGTTGCCTCCCGATGAACACGACGCATTCCGTTGCCTCCCGATTAACAAGACGCATTCTGTTGCCTCCCCATGAACACGACGACGATGATGTTTCTCCGTTCCGACCCAGCCATGTACACGAGCCCTGGCTGTACATATGCGCGAGTAGGCGTTCGAGACCCCGCCCATATGTACACATACGTGGCCGTATTTTCTTTCTTGCACCCTGGCCGCTGTACGTACGTGTACATGCTACGTGCGCGCCTCTACTACGACACGTGTGTGCCTCTACATTGACCATTATGTACGTACACGTTCGCGGCCAGAATGACAACGCTACGTATGCTTCGACCAGGTGGGTCCCAACTGTTAGGCACTTCCTTGCGTGCGAAGTTGTAGCCGGTGGGTCCCAGCAGTCAGGGGGGCGAATCATTTTTTTTGCACGGACGCACTTCCTTGCATGCGAAGGTGTAGCTGGTGGGTCCCAGCAGTCAGGGGGGAAACATTTTTTTCGTGAAATACGGTGGCCCGTCCGGTGGGTCCCCGCTGTCAGGTGGAGGAATAATTATTTTGCACGTAATAAGGAGGCACTTCCTTGCTGCGGCCGTGGACCCAGCTGTCAGCCTCTCCACGTACAGTCCACGTCCGATGGAAGCCGATCCTTGACTACGTTGACCATGCCGCGCCGAGAGCACCAGTGCGGTGGACGATGGCGAGGCCTAGGAAGGGGACGACGCGGAGCCGGGGAAGACGCGGCAGTGGATGCCCACGCGTAGAGGAGTACGGGGGTTCACTGGTTCGCTGCGGTGTGAGGCTGTCGTTGCGGCAGAATAACAGGGGGTGTGGGTGAGTAGAGGGATGGCCTGGCCAGCGGTGGGAGTAGTAGGGGGCGATGAGGCCTCCGCCGCATCGCAGCCGGCCACGGGAGGCAGGAGCACGAGGCACGACCGGCGCTGGTTTGGGCGGCTGGAGCAAGAAGACCAGAGGTTCAAGAAGCACAACGGCCGTTGGATGGACATCGTACGGTCACTGGAGCTAGAATCGTGCATATTGACTAAGTTGACAAAGCCCTCCGTCCCGGTCAACTTAGTAGGCCCACAAGTCAGCCTGCCACTATACTGGGTCCCAGCTAACAAGGGGAGTATTCATTTTTTGTGCGTAATAAGGAGGCACTTCCTTGCGTGCGAAGATATAGCTGGTGGGTCCGAGCTGTCACCGGCGGTAACGTTTTTTTCGCGAAATATAGAGGCCCTTTCGGTGGGTCCCTGATGTCAGGTGGAGGAATCATTATTTTGCGCGTAATAAGGAGGCATTTCCTTGCATGCGGCCGTGGACCCAGCTGTCGGCCTCTCCACGTACAGTCCACTTCAGATGCATATCGGTCATTGACCACGTTGACCAGGCCGCGCCGAGAGCACCAGGGTGGTGGACGACGGCGAGGCCTAGGAAGGGAACGACACGGAGGCAGGGAAGACTCGGCAGTTGTTTCCCACGCGGGGGGGGGGGAGTACGACTGTACGAGGGTTTACTGGTTCGTCTATCGTCGCCGAAGAATAACAGTAGGTGTGGGTGAGTAGAGGGATGGCTAGGCCAGCGATGGGAGTACGGTGGGGCGGTGAGGCCTGCGCGACAGCACAGCCGGCCGCAGGGAGGAGGGAGCAGGCAGTCCCATCGGCGCTTGTTTGAGCGGCTGGAGCAGGAAGAGCAGAGATTGAAGAAGCACAACGGCCGTTTGATGGACATCGTACGGTCATTGGAGCTAGAATCGTTCATATTGACTAAGTTGACAAAGCCCTCCGTCCCCGTCAACTTAGTAGGCCCACAAGTCAGCCTCCCACCATGGTGGGTCCCAGCTAGCAGGGGGAGTATTCATTTTTCTGTGCGTAATAAGGAGGCACTTCCGGTGGGTCCGAGCTGACGGCGGGGGGAACTTTTTTTCGCGAAATACGGTGGTCCGTCCAGTGGGTCCCAGCAGTCAGGGGCAAATGTTTTTTTCACGAAATACGGTGGCCCGTCCAGTGGGTCCAACAGTCAGGGGGGAAACATTTTTTCCGCGAAATACTGGTGGCCCGTCCGGTGGGTCCCTGCAGTCAAGTGGAGGAGTAATTATTTTGCGCGTAATAAGGAGGCACTTCCTTGCGGCTGCCGTTGACCCAGCTGTCAGCCTCTCCACGTACAGCACTCTTCCGATGGAAGTCGATCATTGACCACATTGACCACGCCGCACCGAGAGCACCACGGCGGTGGACGACGGCGAGGCCTAGGAAGGGGACGACGCGGAGCCGGGGAAGACGCGGCAGTGGATGCCCATGCGGAGAGGAGTACGAGGGTTCAGTGGTTTGGCTGCGGTGTGAGGCTGCCGTCGCCGCATAATAACAGGGGGAGTGGGTGAGTGGAGGGATGACCTGGCCAGCGGTGGGAGTAGTATGGGGACGGTGAGGCCTCCGCGGCAGCACAGCCGTCCACGGGAGGCAGGAGCATGCGGCACGATCGGCGCTGCTTTGGGAGGCTAGGGCAAGAAAACCAGAGGTTGAAGAAGCACTACGGTCGTTGGATGGACATCGTTGACCATGCCGCGCCGAGAGCACCAGGGCGGTGGACGACGGTGAGGCCTACGAAGGGAACGACACGGAGCCACGCGGTGGAGAGTATGGGGGTTGACTGGTTCGGCTGCCATCACCGGAAAATAACAGGAGGTGTGGGTGAGTAGAGGGATAGACAGGCCAGGGATGCGAGTATGATGGGACCGTGAGGCCTGCACGGCAGCACTGCTGGCCACGGAGGCGGGAGCAGGCGGTTCCGACGGCGCTGGTTTGGGCGGCTGGGGTAGGAAGATCACAGACTGAAGAAGCACGATTGCCGTCAGATTGACATCTAACGGTCTAACGCTGGTAGAGTCGATTGTTGACTAAGTTTCTTTTTTGAGAAACCTTGTGTACGCATGAACTTAGTAGGCCCACAAGTCAGCCTCCAAATCTATGGCAGACAACATAAAGCTCATTTGCTATTTTTTATAATTTGCAGCCCATTTGCTAATTCTTAGTAATTTATTACAGCCCATTTTCTGCCCAGGACCACGGTCAAAAAGTTCAACCTTATTTTGCATATTTCGGTGGAGTCCGAACTGTTGTAATCCCGAAATGATAAACATTTTTTAAGAACTTATTGATTTGCCAAAAAAATCGTTTTGTTTTTGTAAGCAAATAAGCCGTGGGACAATTGAGTTGGTTTAAGGGAAAACCAGTGGTAAAAAAATCAGCGTTGGGTGGGAAAAAACAACAAAAATAAGGATGTAAATATGAAAAGAAAATTTTATGTGTTTTCAATATAATGATACATGTATATGAACTAGTAAAATTATAGGTAGAGATTAGAAAACGGATCTAGGACATGCGTCTCAAGAGGATAATAGAACTCAGTTGTGTGTTTGATTCAGTAAAAAAACTGCCTACGGATGTTGTAAGACAAAATATAACTAACACTGGCGGGCCAGAGGCCAGTAGATACCTGCTGGATCTTTGTGCCCCGTTGTCGTCATGGGTTGGGCCTGTTAAAAACAAAACCAACCCTGGGCAGTCTACAGCCCAGTTGAAACTTGCTCGACCTGAAAAAACAATATAAGTGCTCAATAAACGAGATAATTCTGCAAGTACAGACTAATAACTAGGATGCGGCACGGATATTGTTTTATTATTGTGATAATAAGTGCATGCACTAGTTTTGGAAAAATTGAAGAACTGGGAATTCGAACGGCGGGTGCTTATGCTACCCATCAAATAAAAATCAGGTGCCTGAAAATTCGTTTCGAAACAAATGATTCAGCTTTATATCCACGTCGACCCTCGGCATGATGGTTGGAAGCAAATGCAAGTTCATACCAAAAGATCGTTAACAACAATACCAACTTGCGGATGACAAGGTAGTACAACTACCAATACCAAACTAACTTATAATCTTTTTACTCCTGGCCCTAGTGTTCATCTGGTAGAAAATCTTGCAGAGGACCAGCTCCCACTCCTTCTCTTTCTCCAGGTCCCCGAGGTGGTACTGGTGCATCACCCATTTGGTCCTCTGCTGGTTGAATTTCTTGTTGGTGTGCAGCACCAGAACCTTTTTTGCTACCCGTCTGCCGGCCGTTGACCATCACCGGCAAGGTATTGCCGGTCTTGTGCCACACCGCGTGCATGTCGCACTCCGACTGTATCTTGCGACGTGTCCACGTGCCCCTTTTGAATGCCCTGGAATTGCGCTGGAAGAAATGCTTCCTTAGGCCACTCAGTGTGATACCTGCAGTATTGTGGAATACAGGTTTTAGTGTACCTAGTTGGCATTTTCATAACATCTTTGGCATGTTGCAGTCACTTGTTTCACTTTTTATTAACTGTCAAATTGTAATTGCTTCACCAGGTCTGCGTCTAAAAAGAAATATAGAGCTATAAATAAAGGAATATGTTTGTGCAAGTAGACGGTCGATCGGTGTCTTACCTGGGTTTCTCAGGTTGGGTGTAGCATATGTCGTGCTCGCTGTCGATGGTTGGTATGAACAAATCGATGAGAGACTGAAATCTCGCGCTGTCAGCACTCACTTTGGCCTCAAGGTGCTCGATCAGCTCCTGATCCGTGGGATCGAACTTGACGCCAGCCGGCAACATCGGCCAATCCTTCTTCGACTTGCATCGGTAATTCCAATTATATGGTACTCAATGTATGATCAATCGACTATTTTAAGTGAATGATGAAAGATTTTGACAGATAAGTGGTACTCCAAATCTGAAGTCCAGAATACCCGAACACGCCATCGGGATTCTTGTGTCACCTCAAGCGCAGCGTGTTGTCACGTCAATTCAATGTGTGGACATGATGAATAATTTAACCGACGTATACTAGTACTGCTACTGTACTGGAGTACTTACTAGTCGTATTTAGTGTCACAATTTAGACATAGGTTTAACTAACAAGTACACACTTGAAGCCTAACTGATATATATATGGCTTTTGCACAACATCTCCATCATCATTATCACTATATCCTACGCAGGTGAGTTAGGATGCACTTGATACCAGGAAGGTATCTATCCTTCAAACCAGAGGAGTGCTTCAAACTAACAACAGTACATAATATCCAACAAAAGAGGGTCGTGCTACAGCAGCAGAATACATGGCTCAGTCTAGATATCAGCATGAATCAAGTTGTGCATATTTGCTATTGGCATGAACCACATCGCCGCATGTTGGGTTTGCAAAAGCCATCCATCGCATGGAAGCTTGATGCCTTTCACACACTGAAGATTATCTGGCAACAAGCTGTGTTGATGAATCTCTGGATATGGTGATTCATGAAACCCATGGTATGATGTGTAAACACAGCCCCCCCCCCCTCACGAATGGAAGTTGCATAGCACAGTAATCATCGCCAGTGATATGATCGATGATTGGTTGGATGATCGGATAATTGAGCCCGAGGAACAAGGAGTGGTTACCGAGGCTGTAAACCCGCCTCCAGTTGAATACGCCTGGCCCAACGGAGCTGGGATCTTTCTCGAACATGAAGCAGCCATAGGCATCAATGTCACGAACGCCCCATGCATTGTACTGCATGTGGTTTGATGTAATGATTTGGTCAATTTGGTACGTGCGAATGAGCATCAAATGACCGTCGTTAGCTGAATGAGCGATAAACCACCACCCATCGGCTGGTATGATTTCAGGTCCTGGAATCATGAAGGCCAGCGCACTTGCATCTGCTGCAACAATTCAAATTGGAGACCAAAAGGACAAAACTAAACAATCATGTTCAAAGTATGTGTGGAATTAAGATTATTATAACAGTGACACATATCATAGACAGAGAATTGCAATGCCGTGGTCATAATCATACCCCCAAGTTAAAAAAATAAGCCAATGGCTTTCATATTATAGAAATATGTCATGGTTCAAACATCATGTAACAATGAGAGGAAAATAGCTATGACAGCGCCTACTCATATTCTACCATAGCACTTACTACTACTGTTCTCATATCAATTGTAAGCAATAACATGCGTTGTTATAAAAATCTTGTAAACGAGAGTAACATATAGCAATCATGATGTTATGCTCATAATATGTATTCTAACAATCATTAGATGCCAATTGTTCTCATATCAACTCTAACAATAACATGTGTGGTCATAAAAATCTAGGAAATGAGAGGAACATATAGCAATGATGTGGTCATAGACATGATATGCATTCTAAATTTGTAACAAATGAACAGGCAGTCGTATTCATAAGGTAAAGATCAGATGAGATAGAACAATTACACGACGATAGATTCCACCAGTATAGGTAGCCAAGCTGTGCGTCGACCACGTAAATGATGCCATCGTGCACTATAGCATCAGACAGAAATGTTGCCTCAACAGGATTGATGATGAGCCATAACCATGTATGGTGACCGGATTCCAGATAGACTAATCCCATGTTGAACAAGGCAATGAGCTTGTAATCCATGTAGTCTTCTGATGGTTTGGGCACTTCGCAGATTACAACTTTCTGCAAACAGAGGTCGAGCCAAAAGCTTGACACGTCTCGTGCGTAGTAGGCAGGAGTGTCCGGCAGGCCGCGAGGCTTGATGGCGGCGGTATCCAACGATGGAAGGGTGATCTCTCGCTGGGTGTAGATATCCACGAGACGCCACGGACTACCGGTGTGGTGGATGAGGACGATCCAGTTGGCCATCATGCCCGCCCAGTAGTGGCCGCACATGAAGGACAGGTGGACAAGTAGTGGTAGCATGTCGAGGGGCACCACGGCAACCTCCGTAGGATCGTCAAGTCGGTGTCTGGGCCACCTGCGAGGATCGGGCATCAGCAAGTAGGGTGCCTTGAAAATAGCCAGCCGGTTGCAGATGAGTAGATGGTACAAAGACACCGAGCATGCGGCCAGACGGACGGTGCTGAGTAGGTCCATATGACTACAGATCTGCTCCAAGAGAACATCGGGGAGGGAATTCCAATCGCGGCTCTGTGTGTCAGTCGGTTCTGTCATTGGGGTTTTCGGTGCCTGTGAGCCAGCGGGGAAGTGGATTCGGGCGGGCGAGCGAAGAAGCTTCTCCTCGTGTGGCCGAGCAGTGAGTGGGGGGATATGGTACGCGCGAGCAACCAAGGAAGATGGTGCGGGCGGGCGAGCAGTGAGCGGGGGTAAATGGTGTGCGGCCGACGATGGGGAAGAGAGGAGGAAGAAGAAGAGAGGAGGAAGAAGAGGAGATGGCGGTACTGGGTAAGGCTGATTTAGTAACACCAACACGCTGGTTCAGCTTATTAATTACGTGTCCCATCTGCTGCAGTGTGTATTGTCACTTCACTGCGAAGACTAGTTGAATAGTTCTCTCTGACCGAGATGGGGAATAATGGATCACGAGGACTTCCTTTCTACAGTATCCCTATGCATCTACGCTCACTTCACTCATTTTGCTCCGTACCTAGTCACTTGTTGAAATCTGTAGAAAGAAAAATACTCCGTATTTGGGAACAGAGGGAGGCTTTTACTCCGTACTATTTGGGAACGGAGGGAGTATCACCATATGGAGGAAACAGAGGAAGCTTGAAATATGAACATGTCAATGGGAGGGAGTAAGCCCCATGCATGCATGCATGCATGCAACATGCAACACTCACACGTACACTTGTACGCACGCAACACTCATGCACCCATGCGGCAGATAGCACACGACGCGACACACACTTTCACGCTCCAGTGCTCAACCTACTCCCTATGTCCGTGAAAGACTGTACATTTAGAGATTTACACATTGACCAGGGCATAATTAACGCCCAAAAGTAGCATACTTATGTGTGCATGCGACCATTGAGATAAGAAGATTAAATGAAGGTCGTTGCATGCTGTAATTAAGGATAGACATGTAGCCTATACACAAGTTGGTGCATTAGTCAATCAATATCGATTTACATTAAAGGCTAAATGCATTGGAAGTGTAGATGTACATCATGTACTACACTCTTTGTTTTATAGCCAATGTACACTCTTTGTTGGAAGACCGAGGGAGGACACGTGCATGCACTCACATATACAGCCAGGGCGGTTCGCGCGCAAGGGTTGGACTCGTGTCGCGTCTGCATAAAGTTTTGTTTAAATGATTTCTTTGCTATGCCAACTGACAGGTGGGACCCAAAAACCAGGTGACAATTTAACCAGTCAACAAAGTGCCACATCGACTATGTGGCCGGTCAGTAGGATGCAATACGGTGCTCTATGATGAGCTAGTGATCGTATAATCGCCGCAAAACTATATATAGTGACCGTAAAGAGCGTATTGTTACATACGTTGACCGCCAGTGTATTTTTCTCGTTTCAAATTAAGCCATATTAATCGGAAAGGACGCAGTATGGACTACTACTAGTAGTACTAGTACTGCTTTGATGTGTCCCGTCAACTCGTCGAACGAGGAGAAGCTTGCTTACTACGCCTCTCCCTCGCCCACGCGCGTGGTGGTTCATAGGACGAGGAGAGGGTTTTGACTACAGCGCCCTCTCCCTCTCCCTCTCCCTCGCCCTCGCCCTTGCCCTCGCGGTGGACGTGCAGCAGTTCAATCGGTGTCAGATTGCCAGAAGCATATTGTACTATAGTATCATCATTGTTGGACCTTCCGAAGAGGCGAAGAGCCAAGTGCAAGGTTCACACGAGTACGAATTGTTGAACCTCCCGAAGAGGCATAGAGCCAAGCGCAAGGTTTTATAGGAGTCGTCATCCTAGTAGAAGTGTACTACAACTATAGCGAACGATGCTACTGTATGATGTCGCCACGTCACGTATATCCAAAGTTGTGCCACCTTTTTTTCTCAAGAGCATGTTGGAGCCCATGCAACAACTACACAAATTGCACGTACACATAACACATTTACTAGTAATAAATTCTAAAGGACAAATGCCAGTATGCCACACAAGTTCATCTGCAATTCATGTGATAAATTTGTGCACGACTAGTCTACATATACTCACAGCGCTACCGCTCACAATTACCGTACTCCACTTACACGTTATAGATGGGCTACATGTCCTCCTCCAGGTTCCAGTCCCAGGTGTTCTTCATGGATGGCATGATCCATAGCGGTGGGCAACGGGAATCATTGTCGCAGCTTTCTAGTCCGGTTCCACACGATGGAGACTCATCCAAGCTGAAGCGGCATAAATCAGGGATAGCGTGTCCCAGCATGTCGTTCATCCGGCGGTGCGCACTGAAGACACAACCATGCTTAATGAACGGTAGGCCTTCCGTGTCGTGCACGGAAGGTGGCATCCGCTTCACAATGGGGTAGCTGTCCCCGATGAAAAGTGAGTACTCTCCAAGAGTGTTCCTCGGCACCCACGTAGCATCACGGGGGTCGAACTCGACGTCGTTCATCTGGTACACGCGGCATCCCAGATCTGGACACATGGTGACGTACATAGTCAAGGTCCATGCATAATAATGTTGTGCTCAATATGGCGGTCGGTAATACTGTGCAACAAATAGTACTACTCCGGTATAGAGGAAGTAAAATAACTAGCTTATTATATATAGCCACTCTTGGCTACATGGATGAGATAGTGAGACATGGAAAACAAAAATGGTGGCAGCTGGTGGGTTCAAGTCTTCAAGGGCCTAGCTAGCTATACGCGTCCTCCAAGGTAAAAAGTACTCCTATTAGTACTACAAAGTATACTGCTAGTACAACAATGAAAGAGAAGGCGAGAGGGTTAAAAAATGGAATACCTGGGTAGATGGTGACGGTCCGATCGTGGTAGATTGTGTGACCATGTTGCACATCAGTGGTACCATGGGTAACGACTGCTAAGATAGTTGATCCCAATATGCCAAAGTCAGCTACAAGGTTCCGGGTTAGACCAAATCGCGGATGCAAATGCACATCCAGGATCGGCGATCTTATTTTGATCGGGGGATGACTGGTCCCTGCAAAATAATGGAGTACCGTTAGGGATGCAAATGATGGTTTGTGCATTCCGTTTGTAATCTCCCGTGCCGTAGGATGGCAACCAGATGAAACAAGTCCCCTGGCTTGTCACCGCGAAGATGTGGCCTAGATGGCGCACGACGTCTCCGAACGTGTAGGGGTACAAATCTACCGCCGCCAACATGCGCCAGCCTCTGTCGTTACTGCCTCTTGCATTGACGGCAATCCTTATGTTGAACACCGTGATGAGATAGTAATCGTCGTAGCCGCGTCGCTTTGTCAGCGGGTCCACAATTGTTATCTTCTTCAATCTCATGTAGGCATCATCATACATATTCAAGCCCAGCCAGTCCGGAAGGCCGATCCCAATGGTGGAGAAGGGGTCTACCGGAACGGCCGCACTGCTATGGATGTTGTGCAAAATGATGGTGGTATCCGGCCGAAGGTATGCAAGCCAATCTTCGTTGGCACCGACCCAGACCTATATATAAGACGGTGCACAGCGAAGAAATTACGGGATGGAAATGGAATAACTAAGTACTACATGATCAAACTCCATTACTGACCTGCTCATCGGACAAAATCCGACTACCTCTCAACGTCGGCAACTCTAGCGGAGTCAACGTGCAACCATGGCCAGGGAGCGGTGGACTGTTCGAAGGATTGTCCCATAGAAGAACCTTCTCCTCGAGGATGCATGGAAGACCAACAAGCATGGCCTGTTTAAGCAGCGCCTTGAAAAAGTTGGTGCAGGAAGCACCGAGTCTTGCAGCGGTGAGGACGTCGGAGCGGCATGCGATTTCTCCCACAGGATCGTCGTCCAAGGTCTCCCAGCCCCGACGAGGAGGAGAACCGCCTGGCGAATCCATGGGAGTAGCGACGAACTGCCTTCTCTTCGGGGGGAGGGGAACTGGCGAGGAGGAGAAAAGAGCATAGTAACCGCAGGGCCTCGTCCCTTCCAACTGTAGATCGTTCCTCAGCGAAGGGGTGAGGCTATTATTTACTACTAGTACTCCCTCCGATTCTTTTTACTTTGCGCATAAGAGCAGACCCGGATACCAAGGCAGGGGCTCGTTGCATGCTTTCTGGACGGAAATAGCCCTGGCGCATGGATGGGAGGAGCTAGCAGCTATAAATGCCCCATGCAGCCCATTGGCAGTCCGCCCGTGTTCTCCTCTCTCTGCATGCTGCATGGATGTCTCCCTCTCTCTCACATGACTGCATGCTGTGGCGCTGGCCTATGAGAAGCTCGCGTGGATATAGCAATCTTCTCTCCAGAAGAGATTTTTTTGAAAGAAAGGGATTATGGAACGTTATGGGATTGCATTATAATGTAAATAATAGTACTAGTAAGAAATTTTTGGCACTAGGTAGTAGTTTTTGGCGTGGATTAAGAAATTTTGGGTATGTTTTTGCCATTTTTTGTACACGCCAACTAGTGTCAAAAAACATCTTACATTATGTGACGGAGGAGTACATACTCGTACTGTAGCAGTACTAGTACTACTTTTCTCAACTAGTAGTGTGATGTACTGTACTTCTAGTCTAGTATAGTATAGTGCACCAGTTTTGAACTCTTGAATCTCAGGGCCAAGGAGCTACAGTTGGAAGTGGAGGGTACTACTGTTCTCTAGAACCATCGTTGTACTATCAATGCAGGGGAAGTGCACCTGCGTAGTGGCCTAGTGGGTACTCTCGGTGCTCTATTCAGCCGCTCCTCTCATGTAGCTGGCCTACTTAGCCGCTCCTCTCACGCACACACTAGCAGCTTGTTTATCAGTGACGGTTACTGTGGAGGCAGAACATTTGAGTTATTTGATACAGCGAGACTAGGCTTTTCGCTTCCATTTGTGGAGGTGTAATGGATCTCGTCGAACTTTGTTAGTAGTTCCTTCTTTATGAATGAGATGAAGCAAAGATTTTGCCTCCATTTCAAAAAAAACACGTCAAGAGGAATTTCTTTTATAGTAGAGCCGATAATGGAGTGAAGTCCATGCGTGCAACGCCACAAACTACAGAACAGTAGTACTTCCTCCGTCTAGGTGTGTAAGTCATCTTACGTTGTGCATCGTGACCAAGGCAGAGAGGAAAACAAGAAAACTTAATGTCTTTTTGCTAATTAATAGCATTGCATGCAATGAACTAACCACTGCATGTTATGTTTGGTAGTCTCAAGTCATTGAAAGCATGCATAGCCCACATATCTTATTGGTTGATATGCCACAAAACAAAAAACGAGAAGGGAGTTAATGTACGGTGCCTAAGTGTTTTGGGATTATTTGGTTTTCGTAAGGTGACTTACACACCTAGACGGAGGGAGTAGAGCACTTTACATATAGAGCCATATTGCACAGTTCCCAATGCCCCGCCAGGCTTTTCCGGCTCCTCGGGCTTAATTGGGAGGCGCTAGTTTAAATATGCTACTAGTTGATGAGGAAGCTGCAAGCGAGGTGTGGCTAGGGAGAGCACGCGAGCCATGGGATGCTGGGAAGGAAAACCCGTTCACGTGGCTAGGCTGTCCGGTGCACCCAGATTGTGGGGCCGCACATCCGTTTGACTTGAAAACTTAAACTACCCGTGTAAAATATTGGTTCGTAGTGAAGTGTAGTAGTACTATTTTTTTTAAAGGCCGCCGTGCGTTCGGCCGGGATCGAACCCACAAAACGAGGTATACACTCCCGCGACCACTAGTAGTACTCGTTGGAGTACAACGCAACCTAGAATCGCCTTTTGTCGCTAGTAGTACGTACATTGTTCCTTCCAAGAAACCCCTATCATGTGCTGTTGGCTATAAGCCAGTGCCATGTCATCTACAGCCCATCTTATAGCCAACATATATAATAATAGATCAAAAGAGTGTACTACTTTTTTATTATGTGGCCCACTTCTCATTCTCACAAAGTGCCTAGGAGCACGTGCTAGAGCTGGCTCTTCACGAAGAGCCCGCTTACCTTCTCTCTCCTCTTCTCTTTTCTCCAACTAAGCAGAAATATACTAGTTTATTTCTTATAGCCCACTGACTCAGCTCTATTGTACTTGCTCTAATAATGCAAGAAACCACTAAAATGCCAAGAAACTACTACCACTTGCATACATGGCAGACTTAAGATAAGACTACCTTATCAACCATTGTACATGCTCTTACCAACAAAAATCTTCGACTGACCTCCTACCTCCGGCCCGTCCACCTAGTCATCCTCGGCCATGGGACGCAGCTACCGCCGCCGGCAGAAGGCGAGGTCAAAACCGCCGGCGGTGCGGAGCCCATCTTGCGGCAGCCCGGATGCCAGCTCCATCCGGCGCTCGCGGCCGCTAGCTTGCCAAGATAGCTCTGTCCAGCTGCTTGTCTGCAAGGTTTGCTCGCTAGATTGGCACGGCAGCACGGCGGCTTGCTCGCACGCGCCGCGCTAAGGCCAGCCATTTGGCTCGAGCGAAGGCCAACGCGGCAGCTTGCTCGCTCGTGAGTCACGCTCGGGCCAGTCTGCCAACCCGTGCGGAGGCTAGCGCGGCGTCCGGCCCGTCCGGCGGAGCGGCGGCCAACTCGCTCATCACCAGCGCCATCGACGAACACGCATCAGTACTGTTTGGAGTAATGTTCAGGAAAAATAATGATTTGAGGGGGAATAACAGGATAGAAGGTCAGATGTGGGTCCCTCGTGTCAACGGTCAAACAAAATGTGTTGGTTTAAGCTGCCTCGTCAGCACGGACGTGTGGACCAACCCTGTCATAAATGGGTTTAAACGAACCTAATCGGTAGGAGTACTAGGTAGTTTTTGGCGTGGATTAAGAAATTTTGGGTATGTTTTTGCTATTTTTTGTACAATAGATTCTTCCTAGGGCTGGTTGAAAGTGGTAGTTTTTTGTTAAATACTCTACATATTGTAAGTAGGAGTGAAAGTTAAGCTTTAGAAGCCAATAAGCAAGGCTAGTTACATAGTGCATATGTGTACATGATTGAAAGTAAATATCAACCATGAGTGACTAATATCTTGATGGAAAACTCGAAACTATGGAATACTAGGAAAAAATGCATGGTTGGAAATACTAGCAATGTTCATGTCCGTTGCAACGAATCATAATTAGAATAATACTTATTCACAAACTTGGTACAAAACACTCTAATTTTGATATGCATATGTCACTAGAGATATATTCTATTTCAATTAGAACATATTCCTCGGGCTGTTTTGGTGAGGTCAGGGAGGGATGTGGTTGGTTTTAAGATACTAATTACGGGTTTTTCTGCAAATTGGTAGACAAGTGGGATGTTGGTGAGAAAAGGCAACAACTTACCTCACAATCGTTAGATGTAGATCTAATGGTCAGAAACGACGGATGGCAGACACACCAGCATCACCAACTTAGTCTTGTGTAGGAGTACTAGCAAGATCCGTGCATTGCACGGAACATCAAGATGCATTTTTTTATAAAACACTTGTTGTGATTGACCCTTGCGGGAGTAATCCCATGTGTAAAAACTAATGATATCTCGAGAAATATGAGATAAGGTGAAGAGGAGTGGGGTGTGGTGGTGGTTGGTGGTCGGAGTCAGCAGAGGCATGGGGATTGACGACGCCGGCAGCGGCCACCAGGCCAGTTTGTTCCAGAGGCTTCCTTTCTTAATTGCTCAACAATGAGGTTTGTTGGAGATAAGGATGAACGAGGGAAGGCCTTGTCTACAAATGTGGAGAGGGGTGCGGGTATCTTTTAGTTTAATTTCCATCCGTCAGATATAGATCGGACGGTCTATATTGCAAGATGGCTCACGTACCATCATCACCAACTCGGTTTTTTATAAGAGAAGAAATATAAGTATCGAGATACAAACGTATTACCGATACTTGATTCCATAAACTAGCATCTACATTCTATTCAACGCCTTGGCATGTGGGGCCTTAGCACAATGACTTCTCGACTGTGTAAAACAAAGATTTTCCCGTCGCCGACAAGGAGGGGGTGACGGCGGCGCGCTTTTTAGCTTGCTCTAGTCCTAGTAGTCATACTAGGTGGTCTAAGCATGTGTAGATTTATTCTTTTTCACGTCTCGTGTTCGCCGTACTGCCACAACTGGTGATGAATAGACGGTAAGTTATTCACGGGGAAACCCTTGTTGAGCGTGTTTGCGAGAGAGAGAGAGAGAGAGAGAGAGAGAGAGAGAGAGAGAGTGCGTGTGTGATATGTTAGAGACTGAGGCAATGATAACAGATTCTTTGTGTCTATGTGTGTGGAGGATAGAGAGAGACATGTACATGGGGCTTTGTGTTGTGTAACATGGAGACACATATACATAATTAGAGAGTGAGTGTGTGAGATACACATGCGGACATGAGGAGAGATGAGGATCCAGATAAATGGGTGTTTGTGCGTGTCTGTGTGTGTTTGTGCACGCGTTTGTGTGTGAGAGGGAGAGAGTGTATGTGGAGTAGAGAGACCACTGATGATGTAAACCTAGTATAAGGGAAGGGGGAATGGTGTGACATGTGTAGTAGCGAGATAGCACGGGTGCGGGTGGGGGGAGAAGACTATTTGGAGGAGACATCGAGTGTGTGTGTGGGAGAGGGGTGTGAGAGCGAGAGAAAGAGAGAGCTGGCAACGGAGAGAGAGAGAGAGAGAGGCGAGAGGGGTCGTTTGTGTCCATAAATGGCATATAGATAGGGAGACAATGTTGATGTTGCCCGAAATTGGCCTATGAACGGAGACGCAAGGGAAGCGAGTCATCTTGTGTGTGATAGGGACTTCATGAGAGATCTAGAATAGATGGTGTAGAGAACAATGTGTGAAATCGAGAACGATTATACATTAGGGAGCTATGCAAAGAGTCATGACATATATGTATACAGGGAAGGAGCTGGGGCGGGTCCGCATGTGGGAGAGATAGAAAGAGGAGAGTGGTGCACAAGGAGACAAAGTGTGCTTGTTTGCAGTGGGGGTGGTGTGTGAGGTGAGTGCGCGAGAACCACATAACTAGGGAGATAGACGTTTGGGGGTGACATTTTGTGTGTATGGGAAATATACACTCTACATAGTGCGTGTGCTTGGGTAAGAGAGATAGCAGGAGACCTAGAGAGTGAGGGAAGAGATGTGTGCATGCCCGAGAGACAAAGTGATAGAGACCTATGTTGGGGTCCGGACTTTACAAGAGAGAGGGGTGTTAATGTGCTCGTGTGTTGGTGTTTGGGGGAGAGAACGACTTCTCTATGTGTGTGTGTGTGTGTGTGGTGGTGGGGGGGTTGACTTCAGATAAAGAGTGAGGTGTCTATATTTGAGGGACTTTAGCGTAATTGAGATATTGTGCACTCATGGTTGATCAATTTGTTTCACAGTTTGTACTATGAGATAACGATACTTTTGAACATGCATGATATACCTTGATGTACCAGAATTACAAACCTAAGATTGGAATTTTGGAATTCGACTCCATCATTAGCTTTTGTAATTCATTTAAATGGAGGTACATTTTTTAAGCCGGGATTTCGTGATTTCAAATTCATATATCAAACCTAGAGATACACACATATGGGCATGTTCAAACTTTATAATCATCCACTTTATTCATACACATACACATTTTTGCTTTTGTCATCATATTTAGGATAAACACATTTGGAATTTCATTTGAATTGGACCGTATGATGGTATTTGCTTGTAGTAGCTCAATGATCCATATTTGAATTGAATGGACAATCTAAGTTTCGAGTTGGAGACATTGATTTTCAAAACTTGTACATTTTTTTTGCATGCAAAACAAAAAAATTATCGGCCATGATATCATAGTCGTCCGTACGAGAGCAGAATACATATAATTTTAGGCGCCAAAAGGTTTCAAACTTCTCGCTCACATCGAAATATTACGCGCCCGAAAGTTTAGCCCTGCGATATTCCTGTTTTACCCCTGCCACATGAACGGAAAAGGGCTGCTTTGGTAACTCCATTGTTTTCCCCTCTTTGCCCCCAACATTCTTCCCCAGAGCCCCTCCCCTTCCCCTCCCTGACCCCCCCCCAACCACGGCAAGCCGCCGAATCTAGTCCTCCACCGCAGCGGTGGACCTCACACCCCACTGGAGCTAACTTCCGCACCTTGGAACCCCCAACTGCCAACTCACCACTTCACCGGAGCCGCTTCAGCGACTGGCTTGTCCACCGCTCCAGATCTTCTTGACCGCCATCATGCTCTACCGCACCGGATCTGCTTAACCGGCGCCCTCGTCCACCACAGCGTAGGCCCTTCACCGACTCCCTCGTCCTCCCCTTCGCTGGCCCTTCATACAAGCCCTCGTTCGCCGCAACAGATCCGCCTCACTGAAAGCACTGTACAACGCGCCTGCCGAAGCCTTCGTCCACTGCACCGGACCCGCTCCACAGACACTATATTCAACTCCACCGGCCCTGCTTTACCAACACCGCAGCCTCATCAGGTTATCTCGGTTTGTACTCCTTCGGTTTTTCTCTTTATCGTGCAACTGTTCACTTACTACAGATGAGCTTTCTTGTATGTCGACAGGCGCCACAACTGTAGCACTGGAGCCGCTTCAGCGACGGCGACAGCCGGCCCAAACTCAACCGCAACACGAGCACCATCGACGATCCTTAGCTATCAAGTATGACAACGATACCCATACGCCGCCGAGAATCAGGTACTATTATCCAATGGCCGGCGCCTACGTTCACTTTCCTAGCATAAGCACCACACCTTTGAATTTCTTCAGGGCATCATTCAATTTTTCATGAGACGTGTTATTCTGCTTGCACCTGTAGGGCCATACTTCTGGCAGTGAACATGTTACATGTGCAAAATTACATACCAGTGCACATATAGTTAATATGCTTTAGTTTTGTTCTGATGCCATCCATCACACTGCTTAATGTTCTCTATACTTAATTACACATCAGCAAACTAGCATGTGGTTCCGCTGCTTTTTGTTCGTTTTACCCTACATTTTCTGATGCTAGCTATTACATCACTGCTCCGAGCCTCTGTTCATTACTTGTTTGTGTGTTCTTGATCTTCCCAAGTTGCATGACTAATTTGATGCTTCTATTAATTATGGAGTTGCCAACCCCATCAAGCAAAATATTTGTTCTTTTGGGGCTGGCACCTCGAACAAGCATAAAAATGGAGGGAAGCAGATATATTATCGTGTATGCACACACCCTTCTTTCATTAGTTTAGATGAACCATTGATGATCAATTCGGACCAGTGCATGCGATTAAAATTAATTTTACCTAAATAGATGGTGCAGAATAAACTACAACAACTAGATTTGCAACCACGGGATGCTGACGATATCTTCAAAGAACATTGCAACAGCAGCTAGGCTTCACAGCAACATATGGTAAGCCAGTGTGTTTTAGTACATGTGAAATGTAATGCGAGTGGGATGCTTTCTTGGCTTGTGCCCTCAATGTGTAATCCTACCGAATTACAAATAGTTCAGTTGTCTGCTTTGTTGTATTGCTTGATTCGAATGCTTATTTGTTGTTACGCTATACCTGAGTTGGCCAATATGTCAGCAGTGCCTGATGTACTATCGTAAAGAAATGCATGCCTATTTCATTTGAGTCCTTAACTTTTCCTCTCAACTTCATCACAAGACTATCTTCGTAGTTTATATGAGGCCACACTGTTAAGTGCTTTCTCAGATTATTTCAACTGCTTAGATGCCTTGGCAACTTAAATATAGCGGTTGTACACTCCCTTTCAACTAGGGATGTCAACTGGGTCCCGTTTAATCCTGATTAAAGTCCACTGGTGGTATGATAGTTCAAACGAGTTTTTTGTTTTTTGAGGAAAATGAACTAGGGAGGTAGCAAAAACAAACTAGATGGGACTGGCGGATGTCGTTTATTTGCCACTTACATCCCTAGTTTCATCTTACCACTTTAATTTCTTTTCGGCTGATGCTACTTCGAACCATTTAAATATAGTTTGCCATGCTCGGCAATAATTCGTCCGTCGTTTACCATGTAAGCTTACTACCTGGATCATACGATAACTATCTCTTACTGATGTCCAGCGGAAACCTTTCAGGATGTCGTTCACACTAGGACACAATGTACAATCCCAGAATCTATTTGTGGAAGGAGTGCGCCATCCATGTTACCAGATGGTAGCAGTTCAGAGGCAACACCGCCGGAGAGCAGTCTGAGCACAGATATTATAGTGCTTGAGGCTCTAATAGAGGCAGAAAGAGATGGTGTGGCTGCCATGAATGAGGTAATCTTTATCTTGAGGCTGGAAATTACGGAATTAGCGGCACGCATTATGCAAGAAACCCAAGAATTGGAGGAAGTAAGAATGTTGCATTTGAAGACGGAGGAGGTCCTGCTGTTTCTGCTATCTGAAGCCCAAGGTAATCCCGGTTCTTCTTTAGATACCAGTTGAAATTGTCATTAGATTATTGTACTTGCATGTTGTGTCATGTCTCTGAATGGATTATGTTGCAAGACCCCCTATGTTGTCCATGTGTTGTAATGATCCGAATTTTTTAGGCGAGGTAATCCTCAATACTTATATGATTGACATAAGGTGAACTGTTTTTCGTGTGAGCATATTGTATTGGATGAAATAATTGTTTGACTCAGAGTGTATCCAACCTACTGAATTCAAAGATCACGGCATTTCTAAATCATAGTCATATATAAAGGTGAAATAAATCTTTGTTGTGGTTTTGAAGAAATAAATAACAAAACATATAATTATTTGTGGATATTCGTAATCGAATACAAATTGGATTTGAATTTAGTTTGCCAGGTCCCAGGGCAAACGTGAATGCTAATTCTCTCAAGTTTTGAACGAAGCAGCTAAACACCCATTATAATTTGTGGGTTGCCCGAAGCAAGTGTTTGCGAGATGGAAATTAATGTCTACCCCTAACACTTGACATCCTTATTGACCGGATTTACACTGCTGTCGATAGGAGTAGACTAGTAACTTCAATCAGACGTGACACGACGGCCCCTGAGCCCATTCAGACATGGTGGGCGCCAAACGTGGGCGGCAAAACACATTTGATTCAAGCTCGTCCGAAATACATGTGTCTCTTCCTCCATTTCCCCATTCATACACGGCGGGCGGAAAAACAAACTCTCCTCATCCAAAATCGATGTAGGCTAATATATTAAATAGGGGCAGATGTGTAACTTCCATCAGACGTGACACAACCGCCCTACCTGTCATCCCCTTTCATACACCATGGGCACCAACCGTGGGCGGCAAAACACCCTCTCCTCGCCCGAAATAGTTACCGGCAAATATTTGGGAGATGCGAGATTACAGTCATATCCCCAACCGACGCGATGTCCGAAATTTTAAATGGGGGATAAGTTCGTAACTTTCCCCCATTTCAGAGAAGCGTGTCCCAAAGTTTGCGATCCCCCCTCCCCTCCATTTCCCCATTCATACACCGTCGGCGGCACGACAACCTCCGCACTGCGGCCAGCCTCCTCCGTCCGCCACCCCATCCTCCACCTTGTCGGAGCCGCTACCCCTACCCTATCGTCCACTGCAAGAGATGGACGTCTCTCATCCACAGCGCTGGACCGGGATCCTTTCATTGCCTCCTCTCGCTTCATCGGCACCGTCGTCCACCTTGTCGTTGCCGCTCCTACGACCGCCTCGTCCACGGCAACAGGATATATCCCCCGACCCGGCCGTGTGTCGTCTAAAGTCTTCTTCCCCACCGCCGACAGCCATCGCACCCGCAGCACCCTCAACGTATCAACATAGGCCTACACGGCATCGCAAGAGAGGTGGTACTCTTCCATATGTGCTTAAGTTATTGATCTCACCCGGAAAATAGATCGTAATTTTTTTACTGTACTTTTCTTGTCCGTACCAAATCGTAGTGGCTAGTTGAAAGCAAACATTGATTGCAAAGTAGCTTTGTCCGGTTTGCACCTTCAGATCCGCCATGGCACGGGCACTATACTCGTAAAGCTTATGGTTTCCCCCCTTTATATTCACTACCATCATCGTAGGTGCTTCGTGTCGTGCTAGCACTGCTCCTCAAGACCTCAACCCAAAGCTTACGTGTTGAAATATGAATTTGATATGATGCTCATATCACTAAAACAGAGAACGTTTAATTGGTCACCTAATGTTCCTATATTCATTTCGAAAAGCATGTGCGCCACCCACTGGTCCAGCTAGTTCCACTTTCCTGATTTTTCTCTTGATGCTTAGGGTTTTCCCCTTTTATCTACTCTACTATGATCTGCGTAGGTGCTTTCTTTCGTACTAGCATTACTCCACCCTTCAAGCTAAACAACACAACACTCAGAATTCGGAAGCTTAGTTGTTCAAATATGATTGTGATATGATACTGATATTAGTTAACCGACACATTAATTGGTTAGCTAAATGTCCCACTTGAGTTTCCAAATGCATGTCGCGACATATAGAGAGACAGCATAATTGCATTTCTTTGTCACTTGTTGACCGTACTTTCTTGTCCATACCAAATCTTAGTTGTTATTTCAAAGCAAACATCGGTTGCTAACTACCCTTTGTGCGGTTTGCAGCTTCAGATCTGCCATCCCACTACCACGGTCAACACTGTACTCATCATGCTTATGTTTTCCCCATTTTATGATGACCACAATCAGCCTATGTGGTTCGTGTCGTAATAGCACTGCTCCACCCATTGAGCTAAACAAGCTTAGTTGTACAAATTCATATCTGATATTATTGCTGATATTAGTAAAACTGAGAGATATTTAATTGGTTAGCTAAATGTTCCTACTTTAGTTTTGAAATGCATGTGAGCCACATATGGAGAGACCGGAAATAATAGTATTTCTCTGTGTGCTCTGGTTCATCATGGGTGGCCAACCGACATTGTATTGAAAGACTTGTAATATCTTCAATCTGCTTGCTCTTCTACTCCTCTTTAAGATGATACTCTTCTCTTGCGGTCGACTGGTCAGGTCGAGTTGTTCTCCCTTAGTATATTTTGAATCTGTCAGGTCAGGTCGACTTGTTCTTCTTTACTATATGTTGAAGCTATCATCTGCGAAGTGTCATCACTTCAGGAGCTCTCATATTTTGAGTAGTATGCCACATTATATTAATGCACACAACAAATTACAGCATGCATGGCATCTTTTAAAAGAATTGCAGAGATAGCACAAAGGGGTTTACAGGGAGGCAGTATTGGATTAGAATCACTTCTGCATTACAAAGAAAATCTCACTTGTTTTTATGTTTTCATGCATGTCAGATATTGAACATTATCCGAATGAATATGAGAATGGGCGCACGAGAGGAATATTGCGGAACGATCCACTGGCTAAGAAACTTGGCATGGTGGAGGATGGCCTATCTTATTCACCCATCAAGGTGCTTGCTCTAACTTTGCAAAGTTGTATTGGTCGCACATATTTTGCATCTGATATCTTGCATTACTTCTACTTTGTTACACCATCTGCTTAGTTTAAGCATCATATATGAGTATATGCCATACCTATCCATTTTCTGTACCTATTCCATGTGTCGTCACACTATGTTTTTCCAGCAAATGTTGTTCTTTCATAATAGATGTCCAAAACGAAGAGGGTGGGTGTAGATCCTCAAGGAGTACAAACTAGGTATTTGGAAAAGGTAGTGATACCTGTTAAATCCGATAGATCAGCAGCCATAGAAAACACAGGCCCAACTGTACCACACTTTACCCCTACTCCAGTGGCCAAACCCCTATTAGAACTGCTAGGAGCCCAGCGTCAGGTACTGTCTATGATATCAATTCAAAATTTGAACTCCTAAATTTCTGCTTGTGCCTTACCTTCTCTCTTGTGTGGAAACTAATTTCAGATGAATCTCCTTGCTCAAAGGATCATACGATCTCAAAACAATAATGGGCTCTGCATTTCTCTTGTCAGTACCTCTCTCCCTTTTGCCTTGTAACGTTGTCCTTAATTAATTGCTATTTGATTATGTATCATCAGCCTGCACCTGAGCTTCATTATCCTCTATTTCTTCCAATATTATTTGATCTATATTTACTCTTTGCAAAATGTAGAATAATGGCAACGCTTATAAAGAATTTTCTTTGGGGAATTTATTGAATTATCCTTCCATCAACATGGAGAAGGGCTTTGTCCAGCCCGTGTTAACATGTAATGTAAGTTCATCCTTCTCAAGCCTTCAAACTTTGTTCTAGTATAGATTTGGATAGGCATCATTTCCTCCACTGTTGTTTGCTTTGCTGTTTACATCTGATTGGATGTTTGCAACAACTACCAGTTTCAAATTGTTGTAAAAACATGTTCCTTATGCAGAACAGATCCATTTTTTGCTTATATAATTGTGAAACATGTTACGTGTCTCCTTGTTTCTCTTTCAGACTCGTATCTCTTACGCCAGGCAGAACTTTAGGGAAGATAGTGAGCCAAACCATCTTGAGGACAGCGATATGACCCCAAGGTCCTGTCTTGATGAAGACAGTGAGTTGAAGCTACTCACCAGCAGGTGTGAGACAACCTCTGTGCAGTCGCTGCCTCAATCATTTCGACTTCTTCAGTCTCAACTTAAAGCAGAAAGGCTTGCTTCAGCTCAGATCCGACTTGAAGTCAAAGATGCAATGAAGATGTCAGAGGACTGCCCTGCGCACCATCATGCCTTAAATCTAGTGTTGATGCATCTATCTTTGACACAACTGAGGTCTACTCGGCTTCTTCAGCTGTTTGGGGGGGCCTGACCTGGCCAGGCCTAGTGCCTTCTGAAGTGCTCTCAGTTTTGTATATTCTTTTGTCGGCGCGTTTATTTGCACTGGTGGCGAACTTTGATGCCCAGTGGATGTAATATGTGTGATAGCCGTGATAGCCTAGCGTAAGTTGCTTTCTTATTTATTTCCTTGTTGTCTTGTTTATTTGTTTGCTTGTAGTCATTGCAGTTCTTTTTCCGTGGTTTGCTAGTGGCTGCAATAACCTATTTTTTAAAACTAGGCCACAATAACCATGGGCTAATATTTACTGTAGTGACACTGGGCCTCCTACGGGCCATAGAAACAGTGGGCCTTCTATGGGCCGTAGAAACAGTGGGCCTTCTACGGGCCGTAGAAACAATGGGCATTCTACGGGCCGTAGAAACAATGGGTCTTCTATGGGTTGTATCATCAATGGGCCTTATACGGGCAGTATGATCGATTGGCCAAACATGGGCCAATAACAGGCCGCATTATGGTCGTAAACAGGTTAGAGTTGGAATCGCATGTTCATGGGCCGACCATAACGGGCCATCGTTAATAGGCCGTATTTGATGATGCTATGAAAACGGCCCAATGTATTAACGGACCGCAAACGGGCCGACTGTAACCACGGGCTGAATTTGGCCCACAAGCAGAAAATGATAGTAACGGGCCGTAAGTAAACGAATGCTGGAAATGAGCCCAAGAATAAATGGGCTCTGAGAAGGCCGAAAGATAACATGGGCTGGAAACGGCCCAACGGAATAACAGGCCGTTAATGGGTATAAAGTGATACATTGTTCATTACGGGCCAGTTTCACCACGGGCCGTTAATGGGTGTAAAGTGATACACTATTCATTACGGGCCAGTTTCACCACGGGCCGTTAATAGGCCAAGAGTTACATAGGGCCTCATATGGGCCGAAAGATGTCATGGGCCATACATGAGCCAGAAGTGAAAACGGGCTGAAATCATATTGGGTGGCCCAGATGACGCTACTGGGCCTAATTTGGATAGGGCGTAACGGGCCTTGGGTTAGCGGGCTATAAATGGGTTATATGCGGATAGGCCGTTAACAGGCTTTACATGGGCCGGCCCGCCACCTTTTGACCAAGTCAAACGGGCCGGCCTTTTCACAGGAATGGGTCTCTGTTGGGCCGTGCCACGTGTCGACGTATCATAGGCGCCTTCTATCTAATGAGTGGATGACATCTGTCCCAACGATGAGCCGACACGTGCTTCCACCAGCCAATGATGATTTTACATGTGGAAAATCCCCATTGGTCGGGGCTGGTAACGGGTTATCAGATCCAAAACCCGACCCGATAGCTTAACGGCGTTCCATTACGGTGGATGCCACGTGTCGGTCACCCTTGACGAAAGCACTTCTGTGATGCAGGATTTATCGTCATGGAAGTGGACACTTCCGTGATGATAATTTTGGTAATGGCATGGAACACTTCTACGACAGCACAGGTATGACTATCTTGATTCTGTCATAAAATCGTCATGGATGTACATGCATGACAGAAAATGCGACCTACTGTGACAAACATGTATCATCATGGAAGTGTATTTTTTTGTAGTGCTTGTGTCCCCAACACACCCAATACAATGGTAAATTGTATAGGTGCACAAGTTCGGCGAAGAGATGGTGATACAAGTGCAATATGGATGGTAGATATAGGTTTTTGTAATCTGAAAATATTAAAACAACAAGGTAACTAATGATAAAAGTGAGCGAAAACAGTATTGCAATGCGTTGAAACAAGGCCTAGGGTTCATACTTTCACTAGTGCAAGTTCTCTCAACAATAATAACATAATTAGATCATATAACTATCCCTCAACATGCAACGAAGAGTCACTCCAAAGTCACTAATAGCGGAGAACAAACAAAGAGATTATTGTAGGGTACGAAACCACCTCAAAGTTATTCTTTTCGATCAATCCATTGGGCTATTCCTATAAGTGTCACAAACAGTCCTAGAGTTTGTAGTAAAATAACACCTTAAGACACAAATCAACCAAAACCCTAATGTCACCTAGATACTCCAATGTCACCTCAAGTATCCGCGGGTATGATTATACGATATGCATCACACAATCTCAGATTCATCTATTCAACCAACACAAAGAACTTCAAAGAGTGCCCCAAAGATTCTATCGGAGAGTTAAGACGAAAACGTGTGCCAACCCCTATGCATAGATTCCCAAGGTCACGGAACCCGCAAGTTGATCACCAAAACATACATCAAGTGAATCAATAAGATACCCCATTGTCACCACAGGTATCCCACGCAAGACATACATCAAGTGTTCTCAAATCCCTAAAGACTCAATCTGATAAGATAACTTCAAAGGAGAAACTCAATCCATTACAAGAAGGTAGAGGGGGAGAAACATCATAAGATCCAACTATAGTAGCAAAGCTCGCGGTACATTAAGATCGTGCCACATCAAGAACATGAGATAGAGGAAGATCAAACACATAGCTATGGGTACATACCCTCAGCCCCGAGGGTGAACTACTCCATAGGAAAAGCCAATACTATTAAAAGGGGGTGAGGTGTTGCTTAATGGCTTGCTTGCTCAAAATGCTTAGTGATATGCTCAGAAACGCTCAACCACTTTCTCATTTCCACATATGTCCTAAACCTAAAGTCAAACTCGACCCACCGATTTTATCTATCCGACGCCACCGAGTTCACTTGACATAGTTATTGCCAAAAACCCTAATCAGTTCGGTCTAACCGACAGGGATCTCGGTCTCACCGAGATGGGATTGCAAACTCTATGTTTCCCTTCGTAACATTTTGGTCTAACCGAGATGAGCAATCGGTCCCACCGAGTTCGCAATGCAAAACTCTCTGTTTCCATTTCGTAATGTTTCGGTCTCACCGAAATGAGCGATCGGTCCCATCGAGTTTGCCTGACCAACTCTCTATTTGCCTATTGTAGAAATCGGTCCCACCAAGTTTATGTGATCGGTCTCACCGAGATAACGTTATTCCCTAAGCCTAATGAAATCGGTCCCACCAAAAATCCTAACATTCATATTTTGAACTAAATCGGTCTGACCGAGTTTCATGATTCAGTCCCACCAAGTTTGGTAAATTGTGTGTAACGGTTAGATTTTGTGTGGAGGCTATATATACCCCTCCACCCAACCTCCATTCGTGGAGAGATCCATCAAAACATGCCTACACTTCTACCATTCATTTTCTGATAGAGAACCGCCTACTCAAGTGTTGAGACCAAGATATTCCAATCCAACCGCAAGAATCTTGATCTCTAGCCTTCCCTAAGTTGCTTTCCACTCAAATCATCTTTCCACCAAATCCAAATCTGTGAGAGAGAGTTGAGTGTTGGGGATACTGTCATTTGAAGCACAAGAGCAAGGAATTCATCATCAACACACCATCTATTACCTTTTGGAGAGTGATGTCTCCTAGATTGGTTATGTGTCACTTGGGAGTCTCTGTCAAGATTGTGGAGTTGAACCAAGGAGTTTGTACGGGCAAGGAGATCGCCTACTTCGTGAAGATCTACCCAAGTGAGGCAAGTCCTTCGTGGGCGATGGGATAGACAAGGTTGCCTCTTCGTGGATCCTTCGTGGGTGGAGCCCTCCATGGACTCACACAACCGTTACCCTTCGTGGGTTGAAGTCTCCATCAACGTGGATGTACGATAGCACCATCTATCGGAACCACGCCAAAAATATCCATGTCTACATTATGTTTGCTCTCTCTAAACTCCTCCCTTTACCTTCATGTGCAATGATTTACATTCCGCTGTTATACTCTTATACTTGCATGTGTAGGTTGATTGCTTGACTTGTGCTAAGTTGCTAAAAATCTGCCAAGACTTAAAATTGGGAAAAGGCTAGATTTTTATTTGGTCAAGTAGTCTAATCACCCCACCCCTCTAGACATACTTTCGATCCTACACTTTGCCCAACCATCATCCTATATATCAGTATTTACCTCCGGACCATTACGGAGCTCCTCGTCATGTCTCTGATCTCATCCGGGACTCTGAACAACATTCGGTCACCAACATACATAACTCATATAATACTATATCATCAATGAGCGTTACACTTGTGGACCCTACGGGTTCGAGAATGATGTAGACATGACCGAGACGCTTCTCCGGTCAATAACCAATAGCGGGCCCTAGATGCCCATATTGGTTCCTACATATTCTACGAAGATCATTATCGGTCAAACCTTTATGACAACATACGTAGTTCCCTTTGTCCGTCTGTATGTTACTTGCCTGAGATTCGATCGTCGGTATCTCCATACCTAGTTTAATATCGTTACCGGCAAGTCTCTTTACTCGTTACGTAATACATCATCTTGTAACTAACTCCTTAGTCACTTTGCTTGCAAGCTTCTTGTGATCCTGTATTACCGAGAGGGCCCAGAGATACATTTCCGTCATACGGAATGACAAATCTCAATCTCGATCCATGCCAACTTAACAGACACCTTCAGAGATTCCTGTAGAGCACCTTTATGATCACCCAGTTACGAAGTGGTGTTTGATACACACAAGGCATTCCTCCGGAGTCCGGGAGTTGCATGATCTCATGGTCAAAGGAACATGTATTTGACATTAAGAAAGCAGTAGCAATAAACTAAACGATCATATGCTATGCTAACAAATGGGTCTTGTCCATCACATCATTCTCCTAATGATGTGTTCTCCTAATGATGTGTTCCCGTTATCAAACGACAACTCATGTCTATGGCAGGAAACCTTAACCATCTTTTGATCAACGATCTAGTCTAGTAGAGGATTACTAGGGACTTGGTATTTGTTTATGTATCCACACATGTATTTAAGTTTCTGATCAATACAATTATAGCATGAATAATAAACCTTTATCATGATTAAGGAAATATAATAATAACCACTTAATTATTGCCTCTAGCGCATATTTCCAACACCTTCATGATCACCCAGTTACGAAGTGATGTTTGATACCCACAAAGCATCCTTCCAGTATTAGGGAGTGGCATGATCTCATGGTCTAAGGAACGGACACTTGACATTTAGAAAGTTGTAGCAAATAAACTAAGTGACACGATCAAATGCTAATCTTATGACATCATTCTTCTAATGATGTGATCTCGTTATTAAATGACAACTCATGTCTATGGTTAGGAAACCTTAACCATCTTTAATCAACAAGCTAGTCAAGTAGAGGCTCACTAGGGACACGGTGTTTATTTATGTATCCACACATGTATTTGAGTTTCTGGTTATTACAATTATAACATGGAGAATAAACACTTATCAAGAACAAGGAAATATGATAATAACTACTTTATTATTGTCTCTATGGCATATTTCCAACACCCATGCGTTGTGAGGTTCCACCTGGGCGATGGAGCATTCGTGCAAATTTGAGATGAAGTAGATCATGAGTGATGTTAAGACCGACTTGACAAGGCAGGAGCGGCCCACAGTGTTGATGTTGTTCCCTTGCCAAGGCGAGAGCTTGGCCGCCACTTTCTCCACCAAGAATTGATAGTCAGCGGTCTTCAAATTGTGAGTGGATAGGGGGAGGCCCAGATAACGTGCGGGGAAGCCCACACGTGTAGATGAAAAACTATGGAGGGTATCATCGAGATCAATGTTTACACAACGAATTGGGGCCACAATGCTTTTAGGGGGTTATCCACGAGACCCGTCACCTCTCCAAAACTCTTCAAAATAGCCGCCAGTTGTTCAATGTCCTCTTTGATGGGGGCGACAAAAATGGTCGCGTCGTCAACATAGAGAGAGGTGCGTAAGGTGGTGGCATGGCCTCGCAAGCAATGCAACAATCCTTGATCCCTTGCTTTGGCAAGCAGTTGCTGCAAGTGGTCGATGGCAATGACAAAGAGCAAAGGGGGAAGCGGGTCACCCTGACACAACCCCTTACCGAGTTAAACATTTCAAGGTCAGACAGATGGATCCCAGTCCATTTTGCACCTCATTATATTCAAAAGTTATAGTCGAATTTAAAAGTTAGAAAGAAAGTGTGCAATTTGGTATATGTACACAACGCGAAATAAATTGAGCTCCTATATATTTTGGGTTCAAAATATTGTCACATGTGATTTTTAGCCCGACTTCGGTAGCCTAACCTGAGGTGTTGTCAAGCCGTCTCCCACTCTTGAAACCCTATGCCCCACAACGCCACCGCTCCTGCCAACGAGGTCATGGATCCCCTACTCCTCTGCATTCTGCTATGTTAGCGGGAGAGAGTGGGGACCTCAGATTTGCATTGTGGCACTATAGTTGGATTTCTTAGGATTAGAATTTCTTTCCCCAACACCATCGTTGTGGTGGTGACGGTGGCATCTTGGACAAGGTTCCCGACTCCTGGTGCATCTTGCAGACGGCAGTCTCATCGGTGTCGTAGAGGAGGGGAGGGGAATCGTCTGGTTGTTGTTCTTCAAGAGTGGTGGATCTGGTTGAGCCATATTATGTAGGTGGCCTTCGAGGATGTCTTCTGGTGGAGTGGACGGTGTCGTTTCTTGTATTAATCATGTGGCTCCTTCTCCGGCTGGCGACATTCGGACATTCAATTGTATTTCGAAGGTCCAGATGCGAAGGTGGTTGCGTGCCGCCTGCGAGTGCAGGAGGAAGACAGCGTTGATTTCTGCAAGGATTGGTATGTAATTTTTAGTTTTTGTAATGATGGTCTTATAAGGAAGCGATTCAGTGCCCATATGCATATGCACATGGGCGTGGACAGTAATTGTCTAAAATAGCAATAAAATCCAAAAAAACTGAAATTTGTTGGCATCCAAGATGCTTAAACGTGTGATGTGCATGCAAAAATTTATCATGTTTGGACATTCAGCGTGATCGTGATAAAAAAGACAAAAAAAATGGCTGGGAAAGAAACTTTAAAAAAGTACATTGTTTGGGCCCAATTTGTCTTTTTTGCCTATAGATCCTCGAATGCCGAAACATCATGAAAATTTACACGCTCCTTGCACACTCGATCATCGTCGATGCCTAAAAAATTCTGATTTTTTTGAATTTTGTTAGTATTTTTATGAATTTGCTGTTCATCAGGTGTAGATGAGCCCGGGCTCAGACTTGAATTACCAGTCTTATAAGGACTAGTCGATTCTAATATATGGCGTTTGCTATTTTCACAAGAGAGGTGTGATTTTCAAATTGAGCACATGCATGTAAAGTCGTATGTGTTGAACTTGAACACATCCTGCACACCAAAAAGCGGGAATCAACCATGGGTTGGCAGGGCAGGCAAAGAGGGAAGGGTCATTATGGACTCCGTCGTCTTCGTCATGGCATTCAAAAGAGGCACGTGCTTAAACAGCTCCGTGCTTCCGAAGGCCTCTCGGCGCGCAGCTGTTCCGTTTTCGTCCATTTGCACGACATTTTTTCAAAGCCCACCTGACCCGATCAGAAGGCCATGCCTCCCTCTCCTAAACACTGCTTAACGTGCGTACGCATGTGGCCACTGCCCACTGGCCGGGTCACACTAACTAACCGCGACGTACTACCAGTGCCGTTACATTTGCCACAGGGCCGTACCTTGCATATATACTGCCTCGGTACCCAGTCGGGAGCCAAGCGATGAGCGTCCCGTTTGATCGTAGCAGAGTGGTTTCGATTGTGCGAGTGCGACTACGACTGCTACCCCGCGCCCGCGCCGACGAGAGCGGAGAAGCGAAGCGAATTTCTAGAAGGAGCCGTAAATAAATACTCCTCCTCCTAGCCGGTGAGAGCAACGCCAACGCCCATAGTTCCGTCCCATACCATACAACCACTCGCTAGCAACCAGAAACTCACTGCCGCCGCCGCCGCCGCTTGCATTGGAGAAGCTCTTGCAGGAGCCTAAGGCTGTGTGTGCCATCTTCGTTCCTCGGCGACGACCGCGAAAATTGTAGGGCTGGCAGATTGGTGGCCGGCCGGCGCGGCGGCCGAAGCCCAAGCCGAGGAGATGGGGAGCATGGACGGCCACCCGCTCCAGGGCAACCACGCCTACGCCCACGTCCCTGCCGGCAGCAACAACGACGAGGACGACGCGTCGCCGCCGCCCTCGGCCGGCGGGGGCTCCTCGGGGTCGGGCCGCCGGCCGCGCGGCAGGCCCCCGGGGTCCAAGAACAAGCCCAAGCCGCCCGTGGTGGTGACGCGGGAGAGCCCCAACGCGATGCGCTCCCACGTGCTGGAGATCGCCAGCGGGGCCGACATCGTGGAGGCCATCGCGGCCTTCTCCCGCCGCAGGCAGCGCGGCGTCTCCGTCCTCAGCGGGAGCGGCGCCGTCACCAACGTCACGCTGCGCCAGCCCGCGGGGACCGGGGCGGCCGCCGTCGCCCTAAGGGGGCGCTTCGAGATACTCTCCCTGTCCGGCGCCTTCCTCCCGGCGCCGGCGCCGCCCGGGGCGACGGGGCTCGCCGTCTACCTCGCCGGCGGGCAGGGGCAGGTGGTCGGGGGCAGCGTGATGGGGGAGCTTCTCGCGTCCGGCCCCGTCATGGTGATCGCGGCCACGTTCGGCAACGCCACGTACGAGAGGCTGCCGCTGGATCAAGACGCCGAGGAGGGCGCCGTGCTGTCCGGGTCGGAGGGCGCCGCCACGCAGCTGGAGCAGCAGGGCAGCGGGGGCGCCGCCGTGCCCCCGCCGATGTACGCGGTGCCGCAGACGCCGCCTAGCGACGTGTTCGGGCAGTGGGGGCAGGCGGCCGTGGCGCGGCCTCCGCCGACGTCATTCTAGCGCTGCACCGGCGAGGTGAATCGCGCGCGCGGTTCCTCTACCTAGCTAGTTTAGCTTTCTGCTTCCTCCCTAGTTGTTTGCCTAGCTTCCATTATCTTGTTAATTAATGTGCTATGTCATGCATGGGTACTTGTATGATATTTTTTTTCCCTTTTTTGTTTTCATTCCTCTTCCGTCTTTGAAGCTTGGGAATGTGAAATTCCTACAGGTATCAACAACCCAACGAACAATGGTTGCTCGTCAATTAGCTTCTTATAATTTCCAATGATCAATTGGTGTTCGCCTCCTAATTTCCAATGATCGATTCTTATAATGCATTTAACTACTATAGATAGCATGTACAGTCCAGTTTCATAAGATCCAAGCTTCTTGAGGTATGTACGGCCATGCATGCTTGTATGGTTGTATGCTTGGTTTGGGATATGCAGGCTTCTGGTTACTCTCTCTCTCTCTCTCTCTTTGATTCCTCAATCCAGTGTCTCGGTTTACTTAATTTCACTAAAAGTATTTTAGAAGGTCTAGAGCCATAGTTTTATGAAAATTTGTTATTGAACACCGTGGCGAGATTTGATATCGGGTTCTTCAGATTAATTCAAGGGTTCAACAACGGCTACTGCGGCTCTAGGGCGCTGGTTCTTAGGGGCACGTTCATGAAGACTTCCTTACTGTCGTCAACAAGGGCAGGCCAGCTTCGATATGGGTGGGAGCGGCGACAGCGGCGACAGCGGCGAGTGCGGCTCGTTCTGACGGCAACAGTAGTTGTTTGGTGCCTGGGACCTTAATGTCATTTTTATTATGTTTGAGATGCTTTCTACTCCTACTTTGGTGAACTTTAATAGTAGATGTTAGTTCTTTTGGCAAAAAAAAACTTATTATTGTACTTTGGCTCAATTTCAGTTGATTTAGCAGCCGGAATTCTGCTGTTTTTCAAACTCAAGCTGTTAAAATTTTACTGACTCTATCCACAAGTATGTCGTCCTACAAAGCGTATTGTCAAACTTGTATAACTTTTGTACTATAAAAATACGTAGACCTGTTCTCATTAGCAAGGGTCTCAGTTCTCCCATAAAAATATTTCCATCATTTGATTATGTTTTCCGTTTTTCTCTAGTACTAGCATATAAACATAAAAATTCATGGTTAAAGGCAAATACACCATGTCAATATCCAATACGAAATGCACTTGCGAGCAGAGAGATCATCTATCATCGTCTCAACCAGCAGTTTTTTATTAATTTATAAGCTCCTCGTTGCTCTATATTATGAAAGCTCGTGCATGTTCCCAGAGAGCAACAGGCAGATAAAAAGAGGGCTAGCTACTGCATCCCATGCACGCACGCACGCACACACACAAAATGCGCTTCACTTTACATGGTAGTACAAGCCTTTTCCCCTCGACCCCGATCCATAAAAGGTACGTACAGTACTAGGATCAACCATTGAGCAGCAGTACAAGTCGATTTTCCATTTCTAGCCATCGTTTCCTGGAACCAAGTACATTTTGTGGGCATATATTAGTACACGACAGCAGCACTAAAACGAGAGCAGCAAAAATCACCCGTCACCAATATGCCTCCGGTTCAGAATCTAGCTTTGCAGCATGCTTGTCTGCCCCGGGAAACATTTGTGATCCATCAAGAACAAACCCCCACTACCGCAAATGCTCACTCGTGTTTGCCCCTTTTTTCCTTGACCCAAATCAGCTCAGGTTGTGGACATGGGGGAAAAGGGGTATGCTCCCCCCACAGAGCCAGCACTGCAGGCTTGTCAGCAGTGCGGATTTAAAGTAGCATGGCGACGGCGACATGGCGTGCCACTGTGAACGGCCCTACCGGACGGGCACCGCCGGTGTGTGTGTGCGTGTGTGTGTGTGTGAGGAGCCGAAAGGGAAGGGGACGAAATGATAGGTGCGTGCACATACATGTTCCAGTGGAATGCACTGCCCTCACGAAACGGAAGGGATCTTTCTTTCTTTCTTTCTTTCTTTGGATGCCTCGGGCGCCTACTATGTACCCATCTTTTCACCCTCACGTCGGGGCAAAGCGCTGTGGGAGCGAACCTCCGTCGTGTCGAGACGCATTCGATCGCCTGCTTGCTAGCTGCTAGTGCCGTAATTTCTACCAGGATATGATAGGAATATCCGGATCTATCTATCTCTCTGGTAACGGTGTGGTGTGTTTTTACCTGACCTGAAGTGCGGCGTGTGTAAGGAAGGAACCGATCGACGCCCTGAGGCGACGGGTTGTGCTGGTCCGAGCGATGCCTGAGAAGCAGCTAGTGGTGGGTGAGCATTTTTGGCCCTCACGTCGGAGTTGACGTTGTTCTTGGGCACGGCAGCGCGCTGGCCGTGCTTGATTAGCGTTGCTTGGCCCGTTAAGGGAAGCAATCAGCTGACCCCTTCGTTTTCAACCTGCCTCGATGGCATCGATGGTCGGGCGGGGATTAGGTTCCGCCGATTTGACCTCACCAACTTTACTCCCCACACCGCTACGATTCATTTTCCTTTCCACCGCACCCATGCGTGTGCCCACGACGCGTTTGTTTCGTGCGTGTGATAAGCGGCGCGGTCCCGTGCGCGCCGTTAATGATTGCTTGTAGAGGGCGCGGCGCACGGGTGCGAGCGACCGAGTGCTCTCGTGCCGCCCACCTGTCGGCCGGCTAGACCAAGGCATGCATGGGCATGGGGGGTGGACGCTCGGCTGGGGTCGACGCCGCACGTGCATATGACCGTGCACGGCCCAACCTTCCCACGTGGAAGCAGTCGCCGCATTCAAGCGGCGGACTGCTTCGCTCGCCTATAGCTCGCCGCGCCAGGATAGAGCACGGGGGGGACCCATGCATGCACGTAAACTTGCAGAGGTAAATGCTCATCAGCGGATCCGACCGAGACCGGGTCCAAGCATTATTTCATCTGATCTGATTCCAAACCCGAGCACGTAATAAGGACTTGGGTCCAAACATATCCTCCAAAGCCATGACATAGGTTGAATCATCACACGCAAACGGCTAGGATTGTGCAGTGGCGAGGAATTTCGATCCTGCGATTTGTCTTTGTCCTGACACAAAAGTCTAACCTGCTCTAACTTGTAAAACAAGCAATTCGAAGGTTACTGCGCTGGGTCTCTAACCAAATTGCTACTTGTTGTAAAGCAAAACAAGGACAAGGACGGCAGATGCCGCTCGTCCTCCTCCTCCAGCCCACGTCCAACATGCAAGTAGCAGGTTACGTGAGCTCCCGGGGCGGCAGCAAGTGGCACGACTTACGCGCTGCGCGGCAGTAGCCATGACAGTGGCCGGTCAGAGCCTACAGCGGGCGTACGTTCCCCCGGACCGCCCAACGACCGCCGATCCAGCCCCGGCTTTTCCAATGGAGAGAACGTGGCCGCCGCGTCTAATCGGGGCAGCAAGTTGAGCATGTCGACGCGTCCGGCTTGCATCCCTAACTGCGATCATGAGTTCATGACCTTCATTTCATCCAAGGCTGCAAGCAAGCTAACCTAACAACTACTACAATACCAAATCCGGCGTTTCCACTTGAAAGGGTTACTCCAGCAACCGGGCCGTACGTTTATGCCATGATGGGAAACGACAGAGATGTCAAGAAACACTGATGTAACTTGAAAGCACGGATCGCAAGTAAAGAACTAAAAGTTAAGTGCATGGCTCACAACACGTAACGGCAAAAGGCCAGACCATACCATAAAAGGATGAACAAATAGATGATTAATGAGAAACAAGGTTGGGCAGCTGATGAACAGCTAAAAATGTTGGCTTGTGACTGTCACAAACTATTTACTACACTTCAATTTGAACCAGACTTACCCCAGCTCTCAAATCGTCGTTACCCCTAAAGAGTGTTGTTCCCGTCATCAACAAAGAAAATGGGAACATTGTTGCTGGGCAACTGTACTACTCAAACTTAAACTGAAATGTAAGTACCTGATACCAGGTACGAGCACGTGGAAAATCAAACATTTTCGACGGCAATTCTAGTGACGCAAGGGTGGCAAGTTAGTGGCAAATTCCTGTCCCAAAATAAACTGAAGCACCAAGTTGCCATTCTTGCCAAGTAAAGTGCCATCCTCGCATTACTAAACTTGCCATCGAAAATGTTCGATTTGCCATGTACTCAGGTACTTATCATTTCCCAATTTAAACTGGCCTAGCCAAGTACAATGAAAATGCGAACATTGGAGTACCGTCTCAACTAACCTAGACAAGTACAATGACCTGGGACAATTTTGCTATACAGGTGTGACCAATGAAATCATGTTGATACTACATGTGCATGAAAAATACCACACCCTCCAATCCATATTACTTACAAAACCAGCGACAAGTAATACAGATCAGAGGGGGTACTGAAAATTGGCACTCTATAAAACAAGAAGACATGATAATACCCATAAATCAGCAGCGTGTACAAAAGAATTGACAGAAAAACTTCTGTTCCAAGCAAACGCAATCAGATGGCAGAACACTATCATAAGGGGGGAAATGACACTGCTCATATGCTCACATTAGAAACTATATACTGTTGGTGGCCTTGTATTGATGCAAAATGTATTTTTGATAGTGGCCTTGTATAAGGGAATGGAGGGAGTACAAAGAAATATAACTCCTGCCCAAGACTTGCACCTGAATGCTAGGAACCACAAAATAGAAAAGGACAACTCATGTTCATTCAACAGTAGAATACTCATGGGCATTCTGTGTGAAGTTAGCAACCTTCAAATGCTTACAAGAAATTTCATTTGCTTCATCAGGACATAGCCACACACACAAAAAAAAGAACTTACTGCACAAACCTCATTCTAAGGAGCAGCAACCAAAACGAAACAGGAGCACTTTAGGAGAGTTTCACAATCATCAAAGGTGCAACCAGCTGGTTGTCGCTGAGGTGCTGTTAAATCTCTGGTACATAAAAACCTTGTTCACATGGTGCTAATCTGCCAACAATCCAAATTCAAATGAACAAAATGACACAGTTTACATAAATCAAGTGTGCGGTGGTACTGCTAAACAGGCGTGCTACCATCAAAAAGCATGGTCATGCAAACAGTAAAACTTCCTCAATCCTCATTGCAAGAATTATGACCATTAAATAAAATTATCTACAACTTTTTGCTTGTATCTTTGGCACTAGCACATGTCTACTATCAGGTATTTTATACGATAAGCATCTATCAGGCAACAGGATTTAGCCAACACTAAGTTCTTATCAGTAACTACAAATAGAATATACATTATTATCCAGGTTTGCTAAGCATCCTTTCAAGGAAAAAACTGGCAAATGATGAATGATTAAGTTGGAAGTATATCACTTCGGTACCAATTCAAATAACACAAAAGGGAGCACAATATCACAAAACATAAATATTTCATTCTCAGGGTTATGGTTCGTACAAACATGTAAAGGCAAACATTACCAGATAAAAGCAGCTAAGCCTGAAAGCAGCTGCAACAAGGAAACAGCTCAGGAATCGTCAATTACTCAGATCAACTGCCACATAAACATACAGAACATTAAACAGGTATCATATGAGCACACTTCAGTAACATATAGATATGCTCTTGAAATATAGAAACGTGTAAATGCATTGCGAGAAATTCCCCAGCCTAGTGATTGGCAGCTTTCTTTGATCTATATAGTTTCACGGGTCTTCTCCCGAAGCTCAACCCTTCAAGTTTATTTTTATCAGATTCTTCTCAGCCAGCCTATGAAACTCTCTTCCTAACATCAGCATCCGAATCAGATTCACGGTCCTTCTCGACATCTGAAGACGGAGTAATAACATGCTTTGATTTCTTTGCAAGAGATTCAAGGGCCCTCTGTCGAAGCTCAATTTCAAGTTTGTTTGGGTCAGGTTCTTCTCTCGGAGTGTATGAACCTTTCTTCCCAACATCAGCGTCTGAGCCAGATTGACGATCCTTCTCAAGATCTGACAGGGGAGAACCAGCATACTTCAATCTCTGTTTACTGGCATGACGGTCCGCCCTTCTGCGGTGCCGTTCTTCACGTCTAAGGCGCCTTTCCTCTTTTCGCAGCTTTTTCTCTTCTCGCCTCCTCTTCTTGGACTCATCAGAGTCAGAATCAGAATCAGAACTATCATCATAATGCTTCTTATGCTTGTGACCCTTTTTATGTCTTCGCTTCTCAGACTGGGATCTGTGTTTCTCAGATTCTTCTGAGCCCGAACTGCGACGATCAATGTGTTTACTGTCATATGTTCTTTTCTTAGCTTTTTGAAGAGGACTTCCACCATCTGATTGGGAAGCTTCATCAACTTTACCAGAGTATTTCTTCGCTGCAATAGCATCATAAGAAGCACCATGTGAATCCGTTTTGGCACGCTCATTGTTAATCCCATCCTTTGGATAAGAGTCGCCAGCTCTACTAGGGGACTGCCGTTTCACGCGAGAATCATCAGGGGAATCACCCTGGCGTTTCATTCTTCTACCATCAAGTGCATCTTCTGATGAATCTGATAGCTGATTATCATATTTCTTGGGGACATCCTTCCCGCCACTAGAATAAAAAAAACTGTTAGATTATTACCAAAAGAAAGGATGCATGCTGCTGAGGAGATGCTTCTGACAGGTTTTACCGACTGACATCATCATAATTACTCCTACAAAAAATTAAGACGTTGATGCATGCAGGAAATCCTTTTAAGTGGAAGTTTATCATGCATAATATAGCAAGTACACAAGGTGTCTGATGATAATGGTGCAAATCTGTAACCCAATATTCAGTGTCTAAATAAGAAAGAAAAGAGCATTGAACCATAGCATGTCAAAAGAGCAAGATTGCTTTCTTAATGCATAAAAACTAGCAATCTTCAAGAAGGGGATAAGTACAGGAACATACTCCTGTCTTGATCTGGAAGAGGGTTTTTCTCCAGGGACTGAGTTGTCAACGTTGACTTCCTTTAGATGCAGATCAGCTGAGAAATCCTTGGATATCCTGCGTGATGAATTGGCCTTCCGTGCATTCTCCCTAAACGTGAACAAAAGATAAGTATATATAGACAGCGAGGCAAAAAATAGTTTTACGAAGACAAGACATGAAAGAACATATTCCAACCTTGCACGCCCGCTTTCTTCCTCGTCTCCACTGGTATTTGTGCTGTCCTGACTGGGCATATGTTTCCCAGTGTCCTTCAAAGGACTGCCAAAATAAGGTGAGAAAGTTAGCATCCCAGTTTAGACACTGTTAGTGGGAAAAAAATAGAATTACAAATTAACATAGACAAGTACACACCTGTCACGTGTGGAGTCTCTTTCTGCATCATTAGTAGGAGACCTCAAGGATTTTGTGAGCCTACGGTGTTCAAAATCCGGTGACCCTCGGCCACTCCTTTCTTGGTTCCTGAGGCAATACTGGGAGTAAGACAATGACTTCCCTGGATAACTACAACAAAATATGTCTGCATTCATCATGCATGCTGTGGTATTACCTTTGAGCCAGATCCCTGCCTTTAGTGGAGGGTGCACCGTTTGTTCCCTTTTCTGCGTCCCTGCTCGAACTCCTACGTGAATGATTTGGACTCCTGCTGTGTGGACTGCTACTCCTGTAAATTCCAGCACAAGTGTAAATCCATGCAGCACAACATCGGGTACAAAGAAAATAAGAGAGCAGCATTACCTCCTCCGCGGTGGAGAGACTGGAGGATTTGCAGAAAGCGTCCTAGTTGAAATTGGGGATTTTCTCTGGCGCTTTGGTGACCTCAACTGCGGTGAGCGGTGAGGTGACAGGGACTGCCGTCTTCCTGGAGAACGTGGCCTATGTCTTCTAGGTGATGGGGACCGTGGCCTGCGTCTTAGAGGTGATGGGGACCGTGGCCTGCGTCTTCCTGGTGATGGGGACCGGTGTCTATCTGCTGGTAATCTGTGTCGAGGAGGTGATCTGCGACGCGCAGGAGATGGTGATCTCCTAGGTGCGCGAGCTGGGGACCGACGGCGATAAGGAGATGGTGATCTACGTCGCCCAGATGGTGGAGATCTTCTCCTAATGGGAAATCTCCGCCGAGGTGATGGGGATCTAGGTACTGAAGGTGATCTTCTGGAATACGGTGACCTCCGCCTAGACATTGAAGGAGCGATTCTTGGGGAATGCCTTCGGGGGGAAACAGAACGTCTAGGTGAAGCTGAACGTCGTGATGATCTTTGCCTGGAAGGGGATGGAGAGCGCCTCCTTGGAGAAATAGACCGTTGCCTACCACGGGGCGACAAAGATGTGCTCCTAGGTCTTCGATGTTCCCTGAAAATAAAAGTGAATAAAACTGCCTATAAGCAATGGTTACAGTCGAGACAGAGAAAACTTACTTATTGTCGTAATACATAGGACTGCTGACAATACACATGCCAACACAAGCTAACACAAATCAAGATTAAACGACTACTGATCAGGTCACACAAAGATGCCTTGTTCATTCCTCGTTAATTAGGTCACACTGCTTTGCAGGACCATATTGTTTAATTCTTTCGAAAAGATGTGAAATGCAAATGCCTACAAAGAGCAATCCTTTGGGTACATTAGAAACCTAACATGCGAGGAAGATAAGTATAGTCAAAAGAAGACACAAACTTGTAGGAAATATGCACAAAACATTAAAAACATGGGGAATGATGTACATTCCCACCACCTGGATTGAAGTACGCACGGGCTAGAATTACAAGTTTGTTTCAAAAAGATGGTGCACATTTCAAAGGATGAAAATGATTTATCATGAAGAACATGACAAAACAAGGAAGGGTTCAGATATAGGCATTCTTGATGAGATTATTGAAAATTTAAAATACAATGAAAAATGATAAAAACTCATGCATAGAAGAATTGCTAGCTAGAACACAACCAAGGGCCACCAGATGACAGACAACGAGCTCAAAGAAGAGATTAGAAGCAACATACAGAAGTACATTCTGCAAAAGTAAAAAAAAACACTGGGAAGATACTGCAAATTAATCTTATCGGTATAGTTGTGGTAGGGCATAGATGAAGAATGCACTTATTCCCAAGTATTGATGGTGTTGTTCTTATGCAGAAATTAAAGACTTCATTAAGGATTCCAAACAAATAGTTAACTGAATGAAGGAATGGAATTGAATTTGCCCATTTCGCACTGCCTAATTGTGGCAGGATTTTTTTTCCTTCACAGCTGTTGAGGTCATCACCAGAACATGATATAATAGTTAATTGGAGGAAGAGATACAGTGATGTACAAGCTGAACAAAAGCAAAGAAGAAAACACAAAAATGGCAATTCTTGGACAAGAAAAGCAGAAAACTTCATCGATGCAATAGTCTGACTCTGAGAATAAAAAGGAATTTCATCTCAAGGACGTGCATAATATGCATTATATGAATTTTTTCCTGACAAAAAAGTCAGGGGGTTTCAAATGTGGACATTCTACAAATATTATCTTATCTGATAGAATGCACTAAAGAGTAGTCAAAGTTAATCAAAGAAGTTAACTAACCGGCTCTTTGTTCTCGAGCTATGCTTCAAGTCCAGTTCCTTTTCTTTCTCAGCATCGACATTGGGATTGTTTAAAGCAGAGCCAAGTGAATCACCATGAAATCTTGAATTACCAGTATCCCCGGCCTACAGTAGTTGGAGGTAAAGAATGATATGAACCGAAATAATCGGAGAAGCTATCTGAGTATCATCAGAAACACAAGAGGTCACAGAATAACCATTAAATCAGTGATACAAGGAAACTGGTCAGAAGGAATTAACTCACCATCATTTTGTGTTTATCTAGTTCCGTGTCCCTTCCATCTTTCTCTCGCTTCTTCTGGATTTCCTGGGCAATTCTAGCCTCTTCCGCCTAAACACAAGACGGATGGATTAATAAGAAAACTCTCACTTTTCTGCAATTTAAATCCCACAACTCCACAAGCAACTATAAAAAAAATGTAAATACCAGGTTCACAGGATAGACAGGAAGTACTAAAGGCCAGAGTAAAGTATGATGTTTTGAAAAAATCACATATGAAAGAAATGTAATGAAGTCTACCACCACGTACAACCATTGACTAGCGTTACAAACTAGACACAACACTAACTAGATAGTGTTCTATGGGCAATGTCCGAGAAAAAACATAAAATAAGGTCGTCTGCAGTTTCAACCATAATGATACGTGTTTGTTTCAGTAAACATAAATGAGAGCAAAAAAGAGGAAATGCTATTAAATTCGCACGCAAGCCTTGTGTTGTCAGACATACAAAGCAATCCTTGACATGGAGTAGGTGGCCAGGTGGCCGGGCGTATGGAGAACTCCAAATGTACACATATCATAGGAGAGGAATACAGATTTGGCGCATACAAGTGATCGAGGAAGCACAGTGCACCTTCAAGGCAGGCATTGGGTGCAACCATGGAGACACTAGGAAATTGAGTTATCTCTAGTTAGGAGTTCCTTTTAGTTTAGGAGAGCTAATGCGGATAGAAAGGACATGTTTTAGGTAGTTAACATTGCAATTCTGGTTCAAATCCTACTTGTGTATCAAGTCAATTGTCTGATTTTATATGGGAGAGGCTGTATTGTTTAAGCAAGCGATATAATGATCACAAGTTATCTAAGCCTTACAACAACCCTTGCACGTCAGGGACGAGCCCTGGAACTAGCGATCTAAACGAGCTGAGCTCAAGCAAATATACCTTGGCTCGGCTCGAGCTCAATTCAATCCTCAGCCCAAATATGGCCTCGAGCACGGCCTATTGACATAACAGCTCGAGTTCGGCTTGCCAAAAGCTAGAAATAGCTCGATCCCAGATCGTTAGGGCTCACGAAAACTCTCGGGTAATATTATAATTTTTAGCATATATATTGCCAACACGCTAGGCATCGACTGTCGTATGCCTTCACAAGCCACTCTTTTATAGATAGTCCTCCAACCCCACTCTTCTACAATAGGTGAGGTGGTACTAATCTACTCAGCCCTACTGTTGGTTACATGGACTAAGAGATGGGCTGATGCACAAGTATAGCTACAAGGCCATGAATGTTCTTCGGCCCTCCAGTCATTGCTACGCGCAGCTTTTCTCTTACCAGACTAGGCTTAGCTTCTTGTGAATTGCTCACATTCTGATGATTTGATTATTAGGCTTGGAGATATTTGGGCCACACCTACGTACAGAAGAACCGATCGAAGAGAAGCTTGTCCAACATCTTCTGAGATGGTTTGGGCATATTCAGCGCATGCCTCCAGATGCCCCAGTGCATAGCGGAGGATGCCCCAGTGCATAGCGGCCGACTAAATTTGGGACTAAAGGTTGTGTTGTTGTGTAAAGAGTTAATGTTTATCAGGTGGCTGCATGGTAGTATTATACCAAGCCTTATCGAGCGTTTTCAAACCAAGCTTCCCAGGCTCCCGAGCATAAGGCCAATCTTGAGCTCGGCTTGTTTATGCTTCGAGCCAAGCTCGAATATGTGACGAGCTCAAACTTTTCTAGCATCCTTGCATGTCACCGATTGTTGATGGTGAGTACAGATCTTCTAACCCTTACCCTACCAAAATTATCCCACTCTGAACCAAGGTTCCTAACATTATAGGCTTTTTTTAAAGAAAGAGTAACTCAAAACAACAATTTTGCTCCTCCCCCCTAAATAGACACATGCGCGGGTCGATTTGCAGATCAAAATTTTGCTTACCGCCATGACAATGGAATCAGAGACTTGTCTATAAGGATAAAGCTTCCCCCATGACAAGAACAGTCTGCACTTCTCTCCTCTATCCTTTTGCTCCTCCCTTCTTCACCACGACCATCATCAGACGCGAGCACGCCACCAGGGACTAGACACGAGGACAATACCATACACGAGCACGCCATCGTCCGCGAGCACTCCGTCTTCCGCGACGAAGCTGTCCTACGCGAGCTAGCCGTCCTGCACAGCCAGCGCGAGCACGACGAGGTCCACGAGGACACTGTCCTGAGAACACCGCCGTCCGCGAGGACGCAGTCCTCCACCAACTGCCACCGGCCGTGTGGACGCCGCCATCCACGAGGACACTGTCCTCCATGAGGACGTTGTTGTCCCCATCTTCTATGCTGCCACTGCCGTCGTCCGCTAACACAAGGCTGTCAACCTCAATGCCCTCATCTTCCTCCTCGGCTCCTCATATAGATTTTCTTCTTCCTCATATATAGGTTGGCTTTCTCCTGCCAACTCATGGGTTTGCTGGTTCGCCATGGGGAAGAGCTGGAGCTGGACGGGGAGAAGCAAGCGGAAGGCGACGGATGGGATCAGTTGAGACTTGAGAGGAAGGAGGCGGAGCGTGCGCGACCCATGCGGAAGCGGAGGGGCAAAAGTGGAAAGATTCGATGAACAAAGCTTACGCGCAGACCATTGAGAAAAAAAGGAAAAAAGTTATGCGGAGCCTAAATAGGATCGGAAGGAGTAGAAGTTATTATTAAGGGATTAAATTTACAGTTAAAGACATAATTAGAATATATACAACTTAATAAGATTGGGTGGCTAAGATGGTTTGCAGCATTTAACCCAATTTGTACATTTTAGATTCAAATAAATGATAATACATAAATAAAAGGAGATAACTCAAAAACAAAAACTTAGATTGAAATGGAGCATGCTTTCACTCAGTACCGACTTACAGTGGTCAACTGAGTCAAAAGGACAACTTGAGCCGCTGCAGTACTGACTTACTAACTAGTAGCGCAACTAATCACACCTAGTTGACAGTTTTGTTGGAAGCCAAGTACCGACCTGGCGAGCAACTAATCAGAACTGATTCTAGGTCATTGTAAAGGGCATGCTAATTTGATGTCTCTTGTGTACGTATTCTAGCTTATGAGTTAACTCAGAACAACATGCCTGAAGTATGTCACAGAAATATTGTTATAATAATAATAATAGATTCATGTATTTATGCAAACCTTTCTCTGCTGAATCTCAGCCTCCTTTGCATCCAAAAATTGCTGGGGCACACCACTAGCATTCTGCTGCGCACTGAGAAGGAGGCTCCACAGCTCCCTCATGAACTTTATTGTGTTCTTCTCCATGAACCCTGTAAGCTGGATCTGTATGTACTTCCCGTCCACCTCCTGCAAAACAAACAAAAACCTTATAAAGCTCCTGAGCTCCTACTATTTATTATCAGCCCCACAGAACTAATTTAATCATTACACAACTATATCACCTATGTTTGGGCTGACTGGTCCATAAAAATCATATCCAGGCAACAAATAATTCGATGACATGGCCAGAAAAGAAAAAAACTAGTATGATAATGATTAGCTTTTACAGGTACAACCCATACTTGTTTCATAAGTTCACAAGAAGTTTTGGTAAGCTAATTCAATTGGTATTTTGCTAATCCAACTGGTATTTTGCAAATTGGAAAATGTTGTGGTTTAGCTCCACAAGACGGCTGTGATTACCTATCTTACAATATCCAAACAAGCCTATGCGAGACTTTAAACTTAGTTCCCGAATTACACGTGTATGATTTCAGTTTTCATTCCTGACTCCTGAGCTACACCATGAAGATAGTTGGGTTCGTAGCTTACAATCTTAAAGCTGAATGGACGAAATCCAATATATCCAGAGATGCTTTACATGAATATAGAATACAGAGTTTCGTTTTTAATTAATTAATAGGCATATCTTCAATCAGAAAATCCATCTGTGTTTGTTCAACGAGACCATAAGATGTAAGCGCCATTGCTCATGTTAAAGAAGTATATCTTCAGAAACCTCACCTTCGCATCGAGCAGGCCATAGATGAAGTTGATAAGCACTTCGTCCTCGAACCCAAGAAGCTCGGTGACCCGTGTGGCAATCCACGGCTTCATCACGTCCATCTTCACCTTTGACATGTCCACCTAAACCCAAGGAAAGAAACAAATTAGAGTTTAACTTGAACCCACGGCAGATAGTCCCCCTCTGGACGCCCATCGGCTAGAACCCGGTGGAGGCATAGGGCGAGAACGAAAAGGCTAACCTGATGGTCAAGCTCGGACGCGAACTTCTGCGTCTTGAGCAGCTTGGCATGCTTGTTGGAGAATCTGGTGTCCTGGTCGGCCGACGTCCCCTGCCAAAAAGCACGGCGAATCAGCGCACCTGTCACAGATCCGACGAACCGGAAAAACGAAGCGAGGTTGGCAAACTAAATCAATGCGGAGAACCGTAGCCGCTTACCCGGAAGAAGCCTCCCGACATCTTCACAGGCGGTACGGCCGCCGGGGCCGCCGCCGGCTTGGGGGGAGGATGCCGAGGAAAGGTGGCTAGGGTTGGAGCCTTTGGGAAGACGACGACGAGTTGGGGGGTGCAGGGGAGAAGAAGAGGCCGCAGGAATAGCTATACACAATAGCCCGATCCAAAACAGTCGCCTGCCTCAGCTGCCTGGGCCAAGCCCACCGGTCTGTAGGCTTTCGAGTCTGTTCACTCGTAATACGTGTACATCATGATTCATGTTTTCTTTCTCGAAAAAAAAGACATCACGATTCATGTGTTCCTAAAATTTCTTTCAAAAATATGCTCAAAAAAATTCTTTCAAAAAAAGCTGTTCCTAGAAATACCCTCAAAAAGAAATCTGTTCCTAATACCCTCAAAAAGAAATCTGTTCCTAAAAAAGAACGTCATGATTCTCTTTTCTTTTAATAATTCTATAAAAAAAGACAATTATTGTTGTTAATATTTACTTTGCCGCAGGAAGTCTTGTTGTCAATCTAACTCTAACCTTTAAGTACAAAATGTAGACGAAGTATCCATAGTCTCTAAACTAACATTGTTAGTCAGGGATCAACAACGATGGAGATGAAAGACGGGATTGTTGACAAGACACTTAGCCCAGATTAACACACAACCCCCTCTTATCACTACAATAAGATAAACCTTGGACCTTGATGACCCTTCAACGTTTCTTGAAATACTTCATCTTCAAATCCTTCATCCTCGATATGTGATGTCATGGTGGCATTACGTGCGAGACCATGCCTTAACCACCAGATGTCATGATGCAGAGGCGGCGCCAGGGGTATGCTCCTGTATTCACAGGAATACCCAAGATTTTGATGCAAAAAAAAATTATATGTATACATACCCAAGAGCTCGCGTTGCAAGAGGCCCAGAGCCCACGCCTCTCGCGGTCTCGCCCTCTCCTCGACTCCTCGTACGCATGCCCAGTCGCCCAACTCACGCGAGTAACCAGACACGGTCGCCCTGTGTCTGCCACTCTCCCTCTCGCCCGGTTCTGCTCTCGCCTCTCCTCATCTCTCCGACTCTCCCAGTCCCAGATCCCGCGTGGCCGCGTACGGCGTCCCGGCCGCGATGCAGCAGCCCGGAGGCGGAGCAGCAGGCGACGGACCAGCCGGTGCCGGTCCGTCGGCGCCCCCCCCCCCTTTCCACCCCCGCAGCCGCAACGGCGGCGCCCTAGCCCCGCCGGCCCCCACCCGCCGACCCCGCCGGCCCCCCTCCTCCAGTTCGTCCCCGAGCAGCAGCAGTTCGTCCCAGTCCTCTGGTTCGTCCCCTCCTCCAGTTCTCCTCCAATTCCAATCAGTGGCTGATTCCAATGCCTCTAATTTCTGGATTTGTTTCTATAATGGACTAGATGCAAGTTTTAATTTTTCTGTTTCTTTGTTTTCTTGTACTGTAGATGAAGAAAAATAAGATTGCTGGCAGTAGCATATTTGCAATGTGGGAAAAGGCTTCAAAGACAAAGAAAAGAGATGAATCATCCACACCGAATCAGGCAGCAGCTGCATCTAGTACTTCTGCTTCTCCTGTTCATCTTGAGAGGAATGAGAGCAATTTGTAGTTGGTGTTATGGCAACAACCAAAGAGTAGAGGCGAAACCTCAACACCTCATGTAGAAGATGATGAATCTATTGATGAAGATGATGAACCAATGCAAGCAGATTTTGATGCACTTGAACCCGATCCTGGGAAGCGGATTCCCATCTCAGCGTATGCTATCAATGACCAAGATAGAGTAAGAAGGAGATATATTGAGATGGGGCGATGTCAACCAAAAGAACATAAGTTTTACATTACAAATAAAAGTGGAAAAGAGTGTCGCTTTTGTATTGCTTGGTTTAAAGAATTTCCATGGATTGAGTATAGTGTGGGCAAAGATAGTGCTTTCTGTTTTGTTTGCTATTTGTTCAAGGATAAAACAAAATGTCCCGGTGGAGATGCTTTTGTGAAGAAGGGATTTAGGAACTGGAACATGAAGTCGAGATTGAAGAAACATGAAGGTGATGTTTAGTAGTGCTCATGCTCAAGCTCAGGAGAAGTATGATATGTTCACTACACCACAATCATCAATTCGGGACTCTATTGCTTCAAACACCTCACAATACAAGGCTTTGTATAAGCAGCGTTTGACATGGACACTCAAATGTGTGTGATTTCTATTGCACCAAGGCTTGGCATTTAGAGGACATGATGAAAGTGAAAGCTCACTAAACAAAGGAAATTTCCTTGAGCTTTTAAATTGGCTAGCGGGAAATTTTGAAGAGGTTGACAGGGTTGTTCTCAAGAATGCTTCACAAAACTGCAAGATGACTCACCATGATATACAACAAGAGGTGATAAAAAATTGTGCAGAGGAGACTACTAAACTAATCATTGAAGAACTTGATGGTGGTCATTTTGCAATACTTGCAGATGAGTCTAGTGATGTGTATCAGAATGAACAGTTGGCTGTTTGCTTGCGTTATGTTGAAAAGAAAGGAAGGGCGGTTGTAAGATTCCTTGGTCTTTCTCATGTTGAAGATATTACCTCTTTGACACTTAAAGCTGCAATTCAGAAACTGCTTATGACACACAATTTAACCTTTGCAATGGTTCGTGGGCAAGGATATGATGGAGCTAGTAACATGAAAGGTAATGTTAATGGCCTAAAAAACTGATTATGGATGAGTCCCCTTCTGCCTATTATGTTCATTGTTTTGCTCATCAACTACAGTTAACTCTTGTTGCTGTTGCTAAGGAGAGTGGTGATTGCACTTGGTTCTTTCAGCAACTTTCACACTTGTTAAATGCTCTTAGCATGTCTTGTAAAAAGATGAGAATGCTTCGGATAGCTCAGGCCGAGGAACTCATTGATGCATTGGAATTGGAAGAAGTGAAAACAGGGAGTGGGCTGAATCAGGAAATGGGTTTGGGAAGGCCATGTGATACACGTTGGGGCTCTCACTTCAAAACCGTGAACCATGTCATCTCTATGTATGGTGCACTACGACGAGTCCTCATCAAGATTGGAGATGAGTATCATGGTGCGGAGGCCCAAGCGGCTCTATCTATATTGACACCATTTCAATCATTTGAGTTTGTTTTCATAGCACACTTGATGCAAGAAATATTTGGATACACGGATGAGCTATGTAGAGCTTTGCAAAAGCAAGATGAAGATATTCTTCATGCTATTGAGCTTGTTGATGTCACAAAGTATCACTTGGAGTGTTTGAGGACCGACGTTGGATGGGATGATTTTCTCACAAAGGTCACATGTTTTTGTACAAAGCATAAGATCAAAGTTGTTGATATGAAGGGTCCTTACTTTCCCGTTGGCCGGCCTAAAAGGGGTTTATGTAATGGTGCGATGAATTACCACCTTTTCAAAGTTGATATGTTTGTGGCTGTCATTGATAGGCAAATAAGTGAACTCAATGGCAGATTTGATGAGGTAAACACAGAGCTACTTTCTTGCATGGCAGCATTTTGTCCACTTCGTCTATTTGCTGCTTATGATCAGGAGAAGTTGGTTAGGCTTGCTACAAAATTTTATGCTAATGATTTCACAAGTGATGAACTGGCAAAACTTCCATGGCAACTAAATATGTATGTTACTCATGTGCGTAGAGATGAAAGGTTTCAAAACTTAAAGAATCTGTGTCAACTTTCAGTTATGCTTGTAGAGACAAACAAGCATGAACAATATCATATTGTTTACAAGCTTCTTAAGTTGGTATTGATTCTGCCAGTTGCTACTGCTAGTGTTGAAAGGGTATTCTCTTCAATGAATTATGTGAAGAATAAGCTAAGGAGCAAAATGGGTGATGATTACTTAAGCAATTGTTTGGTTACATTTGTTGAGAGAGAATTCTTCAATCAAGTAAAGGATGAAGATGTCATCAATCGTTTCCAGAAAGGCAACCGCAAAGTTATATTGTAAGGTCGGATATCAATCATATCATCATTTTATCAATCAAAAGGTACTTTTGTATCCATGTTTTTTTATAATTATTATGGTTTGACACGTCCAAAAAATTCTATTGTCATTATGGTGTACTATTTTGTTCATATATTGCAATAGCCGCACTATTTGGTTCAGATATTGAAATTCTCGTACTATTTGGTCATATATTGCATTTAGCGTAAAAAAAATTGGGTGAATACCCAGCCAGCAATTCCTGGCGCCGCCACTGTCATGATGACACACCTTTTAGACCATACAGTTCCCACCGCCCCTCCTATGTGATGCTCCTGCTGCTTCCATCCCCCCCCTTCCCCACTTCAACGGGTCGTAGAGCTATCGCATGCAACACCATGCCCTTTGTCGTTGTAGGTCATGGAGATGCGCCCCTTCATACCATGACCACCGTCCCTCCATTTCAGTGCCCTCATTGTTCCTCTGTCCCCTCCCATGCCCCGACTACTTGTATTCTTGCACATGTGAGTCATCGCTCAGTCCAAGTATGTTGCGTTTTTTTCTAGATCGTCATGAACAAGTCGTGGTCATCCCCGTACATTTGTAGTTATAGATTGAGCCTGATTTCGCTTGTGATTCTAGCTCTGCACAACTATGGATGCAAGAGGATATTTATAGTACCACCAGTACTTCATAAGTATAAGTGGAAGTACCGCTCAAATCAACCCTCCATGCAAAAGGGTGGTTTAGTCTTTTCCTAAGTCTAATCTGATTCCAAATCAAACCATGTATTCACCAAACCATGCATTAACCTTGTGATATAAGTAAATAATTGCTCGACAGCGCTTGTTGTTATACACATGTAGTCGTCGCCGCCCCTTTGGAGAGTTCGCGAAAGGCCGTTGTGAATGACATCAGTTCCATTCAAGCTATTAAGCACGGGCACCATTGTCTTCTCGCCTCTTCGGTCTCATAGTACATCCTCCTCGCAGGCGTCTCCTTGTTCTTCCTCCCAATGCAATTGCACCATTGTCATCGTTCTCCTATGTAGGTGTAGCCAATGAGTTGCAAACAGATCGTCTGCCAACTCCAAGAATGATGGCAATGTCAACCAATCGAGGAATGGATCTCATTTGGCATTTTTTTTACTTGCAAACAGATTTAGTGATCAAAAAAATCTTGGATATGAGCTCTTACAAGGTTGGGGCCACATGTGAGATCACAGGCACGCGATTGGCGTGTGGCACTATTGATGATCATGTCTCGAATGATGTTGCTCGAGCAACCACACTTGGTCGCTGCCGCTCCCCATGGCTTGTTGACCATGTCCTGAATGTCGCCTATCTCTCTGGTGCACGCCACTATGGATTCCATTGGTGCATATCCTAGTGAAAACATAGTTAAGGTTCTAGAGTGATTAGTGGGTTTAGGTCGAATAACTTGTCTGTAGTAGTCGAAACACATTAAGGTGAATAGATCAGAAGTTTTCTTGAGAGAAAAAATAAATACATTAAGATGAGGAACGAAAATAAATTATCTTCGGAGTATTAATTGTTATGTAGATTACCTTTTTACCCATGTACTCGGGTACTCCATTACTTTTTGGGTTGGCACTCTCTCGTCCTCACTTTGGAATACCAATTGAGATCATCCATTGGATTGAAAGAAATGGATGGCTCATATTCATTTTGGAGTATCATAAATGAGCGCAAATGTAATGATGGAGGACATTGTGATATGGATATACATCCTCCTCCGATCAGTATGGATAGATTCTGGTACCCCCAAAAAAGGGCTACCAGAGGCCCATTGCATGTGAGTATCGTCATCACCACAAGTCCGTTCAAAATTCTCTAACAACCACTAACTCATCATACAACCAATGCATAGTGTAATTTCAAGGTTCATCGTGTACATCCAATTTGTGGTGAGAACTTAAATCCATGCCTAAGCTTCCCTTCAATGGCTAGAAGGATGCATGGCCTCTACCAATTCATGGTAACGTCACCATGCATATGATTTCGGTTTTGTAAAGTATATCATCTGGTTTGAGACTTTTGCGGGGGACACCAACTTGGACATAAAATTAGTTTGGCACTAAAAATATCCAATACAGTTCTTTGCTCAAGTTAAAAGGGATAGAAGTAGTCACTCAAAAAATCTAGGTCAACTTGTATGTAGACTAACTGTCTGTTATACTGAAAGTTCAACTAATCCCCGGGTGGTTTTAGTAATTCATAACAACATATAGCTCATTGAACTAATATCCATTCAAGATATATATTTCAGGAAGTTCAATGAATGGCATAGCATGGACTAGGAATATGGCCCCCTCAAAATGCTAAGGACACATATTGGCAAAAGCTCAAGACTCTTCATTTTATTTTAAGTGATCCAAGATCACATTGAATCCATAGGAAATTCAATACTATTAAAAGGGGATGAGGTGTTGCTTAATGACTTGCTTGCTCAAATGCTTAGCGATATTGCTCCAAGTACTCTCAACCACTTTCTCCATCCAAATATGTCAAAGACCTAAACTCCAACTCGGCCCCGCCGATTCTTTGTATCCGACGCCATCGAGTTCATATGACATAGCCACTGCTAGAAACCCTAACAGTTCGGTCTCACCGATACGGGTCTCGGTCTCACTGATACGGGTCTCGGTCTCATCGAGATGGCCTTGCCAACGCACTGTGACTTGTTGCATTTATTTTGGTCTCACCAAGTTATGCAACTCGGTCCGGTCTCACCGAGTTGGCTTGACATTTTCTCGGTTGCCTTATTGCTTCACTTCGGTCTCACCGAGTTGATGCAATCGGTGCCACCGAGTTGATGTTTGCCTTAAAGCCCTAGCACATTGGTCCCACCAAGTTGTTCCAGTCGGTCCCGCCGATCGAGATTCCTAACGTTCACATTTTGAACTAATCGATCTCATCGAGTTCATCTATTCGGTCTCACTGAGTTGGGTCAAATGTGTGTAATGGTTGGATTTTGTGTGGAGGCTATATATACCCCTCCACCCCCTTCTCCATATGTGAGGGAGCCATTAGAACGTGCCTACACTTTAATCATACATTTTCTGATAGAGAACCACCTACTCATGTGTTGAGATCAAGATATTCCAATTCTACCACAAAAATCTTGATTTCTAGCCTTCCCCAAGTCGCTTTCCACTCAAATCATCTTTCCACCATATTGAAATCTGTGAGAGAGAGTTGAGTGATAGGGAGACTATCATTTGAAGCACAAGAGCAAGGATTTCATTATCAACACACCATCTATTATCTTTTGGAGAGTGGTGCCTCCTAGATTAGTTAGGTGTCATTTGAGAGCCTCTGTTAAGATGTGTTGAACCAAGAAGTTTGTAAGGGCAAGGAAATCACCTACTTCGTGAAGATCAACCCGAGTGAGGCAAGTCCTTCGTGGGCAATGACCATGGTGGGATAGACAAGGTTGCTTCTTCGTGGGTTGGAGCCCTCCGTGGACTCGCGCAACCGTTACCCTTCGTGGGTTGAAGTTTCCATCAACGTGGATGTATGATAGCATCACCTATCGGAACCACGCCAAAAATCTCCGTGTCTTCATTGCGTTTGCACTCTCCAAACCCTTTCCTTTACCTTCATATGCAATGTTTTACTTTCCACCGCTACACTCTTAGAATTGCATGTGTAGGTTGATTGCTTGGCTTGTGCTAGTTGCTAAAATCTGCCCACAACTAAAATTGGGAAAATGTTAGATTTTTATTTGGTCAAGTAGTCTAATCATCACCCCTCTAGACATACTTTCGATCCTACAGATACCCTCTCCATCCATATCTATAGGGCTTAATGTGTTTTTCGAGATTGCCTTTGACTATTGATAAAATTAATAGTATATGAGATGTATAATGTGGAAATTATATCATTAGAAGCTTCTTCGCATATGAATTTGACGGTATGCTTTGTGTAATAACTTGCATGACATGTATTATTGCTCTAGCATGTGGTTTACCTCACGTTCGTTTGCCTATCTTGAGGCGCCGTACCCCGGAAGGGATTGATAACCCCTTTAACACGCCGGGTTGCGAGGTGTTGTTATTTGTGTGCAAGTGCTGCTTACGTTGTGTTGCTTGGCTCTCCTACTGGTTCGATACCTTGGTTTCATAACTGAGGGATATACCTACCGTCGATGTGCTACATCATCCCTCCCTCTCCAGGGAAATACCGACATAGTTCCAGCTACCATCAAGGAGAATTTCTGGCGCCGTTGCCGGGGAGGATCTTCAACATAACCAGGTTCCTAATCACAAATCTCATCTCCTTACAATTTACATTATTTGCCATTTGCCTCTCGTTTTCCTCTCCCCCACTTCACAAAAATTTGCCATTTTATTCGCCCCTCTTGTTCCGTTCACCGTTTTCTTGTCAAATATATTCTCTGCTTGCAATCATGAGTGATTTTGGTATGGCACCAACAGATGATGGTCTGACTCCTAAGATGGGACGTAGAGGCAATCTGGATGCTAAAACTTTTATCTTGGGGCAAGGGAACATTATGAGAGAAGAACGTATCCAAGAATTCTTCAATCTTGATGATGCTCCTATACTTAAAACTACTAGATCTTATGCGGATGTTATTTCAGCACTAGTTCTGAAACTTGAAAGTAAATTTATCCGCACTCATCCTACTTTGCAAAGATTGTTTTTTGAGCTCTCCGAAATAAAGAATCCTGGAGCCAAAAAGTTGGCCACTCTCGTTCTTATGAACGAGTTTGACTACATAATTTGGGAAGCTAGGGTAATCTTTGATTTTTATGATATGAATCGTGAAATGCCCATGATAGATGAAATTCTTTACAATAGTGACTATGCACTAAGGCATTTGCTGGGGATAATAAGATCTTTGATGAGAATCTTAAAAAGGCGGTTTCCATTCTAGAAATAATCCAACAAGTTTTTAATAATGTTAATCAACACTATTCTTTGATTGTTGCGAGAAATCAAAGGGGTTATGATGAAAATCAACAAAGGACTGCTAAAGTTTCTATGAATAATATGTTTTATGTTGTGTTTACAAAACCTCCTGATAAAAATACCCCCAAGGAAATTAAGAAGAATAAAGATGACAAAACTTAAATCCTAGCGCTTGTTGGGAGGCAACCCAATGAATAAAATTTATTTTTGCTTTTTGCTTTTTGTTCTTAAGTGTAAGCACAATTATGCTACTATTATGATTGTGTTTTTTGTGTTTTAATTAGTGTTTCTACCAAGTAAAGCCTTTAGGATCTTGTTGGGCAATAGTTGTTTGATCTTGCTGAAAAAAAGAAAGTTTTGTGCTCATGAAAACAATTATCATTTTTACGAGAGAGCGATAAAATACCCATTCCAATTGAAGTAGATCAATATACAAATTACTCAGGTCGTCTAATTTAGCACAATTTTTGGAGTTACAGAAGTATTCGAAATAGTCAGATTGCTACATACTGTTTTGTTTTGACAGATTCTGTTTTCTTTGTGTTGTGTGCTTATTTTGATGGCTCTTTGATGAGTTTTTGCCATACAAAAGTTGGAATACGATAGATATAATACAAAAACAAAATATGAATTGGTTTTATACATCACTTATAGTAGTGGTTTATTATTCTTATACTAATGGATCTCACAAAGGTTGTTGTTGAGTTTTGTGTAATTGAAGTTTTCAACTTTTGGGTTATCTTACGATGGATGAAATAAGGATCTAGGAGCCTAAGATTGGGGATGCCCTGGCATCCCAAGCTATTATCCAAGAATGAGCAACCAACTAAGCTTGGGGATGCCCCCGAGTGGCATCCCTGCTTTCTTCCAACAACTATCGGTATTTTACTCGAGACTATATTTTTATTCGTCACATGATATGTGTTTTGCTTGGAGCGTGTTGTATGATATGTGTCTTTGCTTGTTTTATTTTGTGTTTTAAGTCATCAATCCTTGCTGGACACACCTATTTGAGAGAGTTAAAATTATATCATGACTTGTTAGAATTGCTCTCTACGCTTCACTAAAATCTTTTATGAGCTAGGACTTGCTCTAGTGCTTCACTTATATCTTTTTGAGCACGGTGTGCTTTGTTATTTTCAAAGAAATGCTCTCTTGATTCACTTATATTTGTTTGAGAGTTAGTAAAATTTTGAATAAATTCTCTCTTGCTTCACTTAAATTATTTTGAGAGAAAGAAAATTTGTCATGCTCATGATCTTCAATATTTGTTCGAGCTTATGAAAAGCTACACATGAAAATTAGTGCTAAAGTGATAGATATCCAAGAAGGATAAAGAAAAAAATGTCATGAAGATCATTGGACAAAATAAACTTGATCATTAGTAATAGTTTTGATACATGATGATGTGATATGTCAGTTATGTTGATGAGTAATTATGCTCTAGTAAGAATATTGGTGTTAAGGTTTGTGATTCCCTATGCATGCATGAAAGTCAATAATCATGCAATGAAAATAATATCCTACTTATGGTGCATTATTCTATGTTAATTATGCTTAATGCTTGCTTATGATATTATTTGTTTTTTGGTTGGTCGCTTCTCAATCCTTTTGCTAGTCTTCATTTTGCACCAAGTATGACCTCTACTTGTGCATCCAAAATCCTTCAAAACCAGTTTTGCCACATGAGTCCACTATATCTACCTATATGTGGTATTCTTTTGCCGTTCTAAGCAAATTTGCTTGTGCCATCTCTAATCTTCAAAATAAACTTCTCTTTTGTGTGTTTGTTTCGCTCGCGGAGCGGTGAGGGGTGGCTAATATTTTCCATGCTAGATGTATTATTCTCAAGATGAGTGTTTATTCACTTGTCATTGCACGAGAGTAAGGCAAAAGTATTAGGGATGCCCAGCCCCGAAATGAAAAAAAAAGAATTTACTTTACGTTGTCAAATAATAAATTCCTTGGAAAGTGTTGGTATGGAGGGCACCCGTGGATACGCTTGGCCATGGAAAGTGAAAGTTATGGTGGAAAAAGGAATAAACTTTATTTTCTGTTTGGGAACCGCCTCTGGCATATCTAGCATGGAAAGTGTTGGGAACTCTAAGTCGTTTTCGTTGGTGGGATGGATATACACCTCCCAAAATATGTTTATCTCTATTTTTTCGCTTTGAGCTCTAGCACCTCTACAAATCCCTACCTCCCTCTACGAAGGGCCTTTCTTTTTTACTTTATGCAATTTTTTTTTGAAATTTGAGTCTCCATCTTCTCTCATAAAAGCACCAACTAGGAGGCAATATGATCGTGCTCAAGTATTGAGTGTAGTTAATATTCGAGTGTGTTTCATGAATGGATCAATGTTTGAGCATGATGGGGTAGGGATAACTTGTTTTAGCACTGCTATTTTGAAAGACATGGTTGCTTGTTGATATGCTTGAGTATCTAAATTATTATGTCAAAACTAGACTATTGCTTTGAATCACATAAAAGTCCAAATGTCCATGCTATAAAGAAAAGAATATGATATGACTTGATGAACATCACACCACATCAAGAATTCTGTTTTTATCACTTACCTACTCGAGGACGAGTAGGAGTGAAGCTTGGGGATGCTGATATGTCTCCAACGTATCTATAATTTTTGATTGTTCCATGTTGTTTTATTACCAATCTTGGATGTTTTATAATCATTTTATAGTCATTTTATATCATTTTTTGGTACTAACCTATTGACATAGTGCCAAGTGCCAGTTGTTGTTTTTCCATATTTTTTACATCGCAGAAAATCAATATCAAACGGAGTCCAAATGCCACAAAACTCCATGATGATTTTTTATGGGCCAGAAGGAAGGCAATGGGCCCTGGTTGCACCTGGGGGGGTGCCCCGAGGGGGGCACAACCCACCAGGGTGCGCCAGGAGGCCAGGCACGCCCTGGTGGGTTGTGCCCACCTCGGGCCCCCCCCGGACCGCCTCTTTGCTATATAAATACCACAATATTCTAGAAACCCTAAAGGCATCAATGAAATATTCATCCAGCTACCGCAGAGTCCAGAACCACCAGATCCAATGTAGACACCATCTTGGATGGGGTTCACCACCTCCATTGGTGCCTCTCCGATGATGCGTGAGTAGTTCTTTGTAGACCTTCAGGTTCGTAGTTAGTAGCTAGATGACTTTCTCTCTCTTGCTGAAACCTCAATACAATGGTCTCTTGGAGATCCATATGATGTAACTCTTTTGCGGTGTGTTTGTTGGGATCTGATGAACTTCGAGTTTATGACCAGTCATATCTTTTTATATCCATGAAAGTTATTTGAGTTTCTTTGATCTCCTATATGCATGATCTCTTATATCCTCACATTTCTTCTCCGATATTTGGGTTTTGTTTGTCCAACTTGATCTATTTATCTTGCAATGGGAAGAGGTGCCCGGTAGTGGGTTCGATCTTACGGTGCTTGATCCCAGTGACAGAAAGGGAACCGACACGTATGTATCATTGCTACTAAGGATAAAAAGATGAGATCTATATCTACCGCCATATAGATAAACAGATCTTGTCCACATCATGTCATCGTTCTTATTGCATTACTCCGTTTTTCCATGAACTTAATACACTAGATGCATGATGGATAGCGGTCGATGTGTGGAGTTATAGTAGTAGATGCAGGCAGGAGTTGGTCTACTAATCTTGGACCGTTGGACGTGATGCCTATGTAATGATCATTGCCCGAATATCATCATAATTATTTGAAATTCTAGCAATTTCCCTAGAGTAATTTGTTTACCCATCGTTTGCTACTTTTCTCGAGAGAAGCTGCTAGTGAAACCTACGGCCCCGGGGTCTTCTTTCTCATATATTTTGCCTTGCGATCTACTTTTCCTTTGCATTTTTATTCAGATCTATTAAACCAAAAATCCAAAAATACCTTGCTGCGTTTTATCTTTATTTATTTTATTTGGCGTGCGATCTATCAATGTACTACAATTTACCTCACGTCCGTTTGCCTATCTTGAGGCGTCGTACCCCGGAAGGGATTGACAACCCCTTTAACACGTCGGGTTGTGAGGTGTTGTTATTTGTGTGCAGGTGCTGCTTACGTTGTGTTGCTTAGTTCTCCTAATGGTTCGATACCTTGGTTTCATAACTAAGGGAAATACCTACCGTCGATGTGCTACATCATCCCTCCCTCTCCAGGGAAATACCGACGTAGTTCCAGCTACCATCAAGGAGAATTTCTGGCGCCGTTGCCGGGAAGGATCTTCAACATAACCAGGTTCCTAATCACAAATCTCATCTCCTTGCAATTTACATTATTTGCCATTTGCATCTTGTTTTCCTCTCCCCCACTTCACAAAAATTTACCGTTTTATTCGCCCCTCTTGTTCCGTTCGCCGTTTTCTTGTCAGATCTATTCTCTGCTTGCAATCATGAGTGATTTCAGTATGGCACTAACAGATGATGGCCTGACTCCTAAGATGGGACGTAGAGGCAATCTGGATGCTAAAACTATTATCTTGGGGCAAGGGGATGTTATGGGAGAAGAACGTATCCAAGAATTCTTCAATTGTGTGGGAAATTTTAGTCTTGATGATGCTCTTATACTTAAAACTACTAGATCTTATGTGGATGCTATTTCAACACTAGTTCTAAAACTTGAAAGTAAATTTATCCGCACTCATCCTACTTTGCAAATATTGTTTTTTGAGCTCCCCGAAATAAAGAATCCTGGAGCCAAAAAGTTGGCCACTCTCGTTCTTATGAACGAGTTTGACTATATAATTCGGGAAGCTAGGGTAATCTTTGATTTTTATGGTATGAATCATGAAAATCCCGTGATAGATGAAATTCTTTACGATAGTGACTATGTACAAAGGCATTTGCTGGGGGTTAATAAGATCTTTGATGAGAATCTTAAAAAGGAGGTTCCCATTCTAGAAATAATCCAACAAGTTTATAATAATGTTAATCAACACTATTCTTTGATTGTTGCACGAAATCAAAGGGGTTATGATGAAAATCAACTAAAGAATGCTAAAGTTTCTATGAATAATATGTTTTATGTTGTGTTTACAAAACCTCATGATAAAAATACCCCCAAGGAAATTAAGAAGAAGAAAGATGACAAAACTTAGATCCTTGCTATATGCCTAGCTAAGGGCGTAAAACTATAGCGCTTGTTGGGAGGCAACCCGATGAATAAAATTTATTTTTGCTTTTTGCTTTCTATTCTTGAGTGTTAGCACAATTATGCTACTGTTATGATTGTGTTTTTTGTGCTTTAATTAGTGTTTGTACCAAGTAAAGACTTTAGGATCTTCTTGGGCAATAGTTGTTTGATCTTGCTGTAAAAAAGAGAAAGTTTTGTGCTCACGAAAACAATTATAATTTTTACGAGAGAGCGATAAAATACCCATTCCAATTGCAGTAAATCAATATACAAATTTCTCAGGTCGTCCTAATTTAGCACAATTTTTGGAGTTACAGAAGTATTCGAAATAGTCAGATTGCTACAGACTGTTCTGTTTTGATAGATTCTGTTTTCTTTGTGTTGTGTGCTTATTTTGATGGCTCTATGGTTTTCTTTGATGAGTTTTTGCCATAGAAAAGTTGGAATACGGTAGATATAATACAAAAACAAAATATGAATTGGTTTTATACATCACTTATAGTAGTGGTTATTATTCTTATACTAACGTATCTCACAAAGGTTTTTGTTGAGTTTTGTGTGATTGAAGTTTTCAACTTTTGGGTTATCTTACGATCGATGAAGGAAGGATCTAAGAGCCTAATATGAGGATGCCCTATCATCCCAAGCTATTATCCAAGAATGAGCAACCAACTAAGCTTGGGGATGCCCCCGAGGGGCATCCCTACTTTCTTCCAACAACTATCGGTATTTTACTCGAGACTATATTTTTATTCGTCACATGATATGTGTTTTGCTTGGAGCGTGTTGTATGATATGTGTCTTTGCTTGTTTTATTTTGTGTTTTAAGTCATCAATCCTTGCTGGACACACCTATTTGAGAGAGTTAAAATTATATCATGACTTGTTAGAATTGCTTTCTACGCTTCACTTAAATCTTTTATGAGCTAGGACTTGCTCTAGTGCTTCACTTATATCGTTTTGAGCATGGTGTGCTTTATTATTTTTGAAGAAATGCTCTCTTCCTTCACTTAGATTTGTTTGAGAGTTAGTAAAATTTTGAATAAATTCTCTCTTGCTTCACTTAAATTATTTTGAGAGAAAGAAAAATTTGTCATGCTCATGATCTTCAAAATTTGTCATGCTCATGGATATACACCTCCCAAAATATTTTTATCTCTATTTTTTCGCTTTGAGCTCCGGCACCTCTACAAATCCCTACCTCCCTCTGCGAAGGGCCTTTCTTTTTTACTTTATGCAATTTTTATTTTTTGAAATTTGAGTCTCCATCTTCTCTCATAAAAGCACCAACTAGGAGGCAATATGATCGTGCTCAAGTATTGAGTGTAGTTAATATTCGAGTGTGTTTCATGAATGGATCAATCTTTGAGCATGATGGGCTAGGGATAAATTGTTTTAGCATTGATATTTTGAAATACATGGTTGCTTGTTGATATGCTTGAGTATCTAAATTATTATGTCAAAACTAGACTATTGCTTTGAATCACATAAAAGTCCAAATGTCCATGCTATAAAGAAAAGAATATGATATGACTTGATGAACATCACACCACATCAAGAATTCTGTTTTTATCACTTACCTACTCGAGGACGAGTAGGAGTTAAGCTTAGGGATGCTGATACGTCTCCAACGTATCTATAATTTTTGATTGTTCCATGTTGTTTTATTACCAATCTTGGATGTTTTATAATCATTTTATAGTCATTTTATATCATTTTTTGATACTAACCTATTGACATAGTGCCAAGTGCGAGTTGCTATTTTTTCCATGTTTTTTACATCGCATAAAATCAATATCAAGCGGAGTCCAAATGCCACGAAATTTCATGATGATTTTTTACGGGCCATAAGGAAGGTAATGGGCCCTGGTTGCACCTGGGGGGTGCCCCGAGGGGGCACAACCTACCAGGGCACGCCAGGAGGCCCAGGCACGCCCTGGTGGGTGGTGCCCACCTCGGGTGCCCCCCGAACCGCCTCTTTGCTCTATAAATACCACAATATTCCACAAACCCTAAAGGCATCAACGGAGTATTCCATCCAGCCGCCGCAGAGTCCAGAACCACCAGATCCAATCTAGACACCATCTCGGATGGGGTTCACCACCTCCATTGGTGCCTCTCCGATGATGCGTGAGTAGTTCTTTGTAGACCTTCGGGTCCATAGTTAGTAGCTAGATGGCTTTCTCTCTCTCGCTGAATTCTCAATACAATGGTCTCTTGGAGATCCGAATGATGTAACTCTTTTGCGGTGTGTTTGTTGGAATATGATGACCTTCGAGTTTATGATCAGTCATATCTTTTTATATCCATGAAAGTTATTTGAGTTTCTTTGATCTCTTATATGCATGATCTCTTATAGCCTCGTATTTCTTCTCCGATATTTGGGTTTTGTTTGACCAACTTGATCTATTTATCTTGCATTGGGAAGAGGTGCCCGGTAGTGGGTTCGATCTTACGATGCTTGATCCCAGTGACAGAAAGGGAACCGACACGTATGTATCGTTGCTACTAAGGATAAAAAGACGAGATCTATATCTACTGCTATATAGATAAACGGATCTTGTCTACATCAGGTCATCGTTCTTATTGCATTACTCCGTTTTTTCATGAACGTAATACACTAGATGCATGCTGGATAGCGGTCGATGTGTGGAGTAATTGTAGTAGATGCAGGCAAGAGTCGGTCTAGTAATCTTGGACGTGATGCCTATGTAATGATCATTGCCTGGATATCGTCATAATTATTTGAAGTTCTATCAATTGCCCAACAGTAATTTGTTTACCCACCATTTGCTATTTTTCTCAAGAGAAGCCACTAGTGAAACCTACGGCCCCCGGGTCTTCTTTCTCATATATTTTGCCTTGCGATCTACTTTTCCTTTGCATTTTCATTTTATTAAACCAAAAATCCAAAAATACCTTGCTGCATTTTATCTTTATTTATTTTATTTGGCGTTCGATCTATCAATCTACTACAATTTACCTCACGTCTGTTTGCCTATCTTGAGGCATCGTACCCCGGAAGGGATTGACAACCCCTTTAACACGTCGGGTTGCGAGGTGTTGTTATTTGTAGGTGCTGCTTACGCTGTGTTGCTTGGTTCTCCTACTGGTTGGATACCTTGGTTTCAAAATTGAGGGAAATACCTACCGTCACTGTGCTACATCATCCCTCCCTCTCCAGGGAAATACCGATGTAGTTCCAGCTACCATTAACATCCGACTACATCAACCGCGTTACTAAACGCTTCCGCTTTTGGTCTACGAGGGTACATGGACACACTCTCCCGTCTCGTTGCTATGCATCTCCTAGATTGATCTTGCGTGATCGTAGGTAAATTTTTTGAAATACTGCGTTCCCCAACAGTGATATCCGAGCCAGGTCTATGCGTAGATGTTATATGCACGAGTAGAACACAAAGAGTTGAGGGCGATAACAGTCATACTACTTACCACCAACATCTTACTTTGATTCAGCGGTATTGTTGGATGAAGCGGCCCAGACCGACATTACATGACCGCATTCATGAGAATGGTTCTACCGACGTGCTTCGCACACATGTGGCTGGTGGGTGTCTGTTTCTCCAACTTTAGTTGAATCGAGTTTGACTACGGCCGGTCCTTGTTGAAGGTTAAAACAGCACACTTGATGAAAAATCGTTGTGGTTTTAATGCGTAGGTAAGAACGGTTCTTGCTAGAAGCCTGTAGCAGCCACGTAAAATTTGCAACAACAAAGTAGACGACGTCTAACTTGTTTTTGCAGGGCATGTTGTGATGTGATATGGTCAAGACATGACGAGATATAAATTGTTGTATGAGATGATCATGTTTTGTAAAAGTTATCGGCAACTGGCGGGAGCCTTTTGGTTGTCGCTTTATTGTATGAAATGCAATCGCCATGTAACTGCTTTACTTTATCACTAAGCGGTAGCGATAATCATGGAAGCAATAGTTGGCGAGACGACAATGATGCTATGATACGTCTCCGTCGTATCTATAATTTTTGATTGTTCCATGCCAATATTCTACAACTTTCATATACTTTTGGCAACTTTTTATACTATTTTTGGGACTAACATATTGATCCAGTGCCCAGTGCCAGTTCCTGTTTGTTGCAAGTTTTTTGTTTCGCAGAAAACCCATACCAAACGGAGTCCAAACAGAATAAAAACTGATGGAGATTTATTTTGGAATATTTATGAATTTTGGGAAGTGGAATCATCGCGAGACGGTGCCCGAGGGGGGCACGAGGTAGGGGGGCGCGCCCCAGGGTGTCAGGCGCGCCCCTGAGCCTCGTGGCCACCCCGTAAGGCGGTTGGATCCCTTCTTTTGCCGCAAGAAAGCTAATATCCGGATAGAGATCGTGTTAAAATTTCAGCCCAATCGGAGTTATGGATCTCCGGGAATATAAGAAATGGTGAAAGGGAAGAATCTGGGAACGCAGAAACAGAGAGAGACAGAGAGATAGATCCAATCTCGGAGGGGCTCTCGCCCCTCCCACGCCATGGGAGCTAAGGACCAGATGGGAAACCCTTCTCCCATCTAGGGAGGAGGTCAAGGAAGAAGAAGAAGAAGAAGAAGAAGGGGGCCCCTCTCCCCCTTGCTTCCGGTGGCGCCGGAGTGCCGCCGGGGGCCATCATCATCACCGTCATCTTCACCAACAACTTCACCGCCATCATCACCAACTCCTCCCCCCTCTATGCAGCAGTGTAACATCTCTCTTACCCACTGTAATATCTACTTAAAGATGGTGCTCAACGCTATATATTATTCCCCAATGATGTATGGCTATCCTATGATGTTTGAGTAGATCTGTTTTGTCCTAATGGCTATTTGATGATCGTGATTGATTTGAGTTGTATGTTTTATTATTGGTGCTGTCCTATGGTGCTCTCCGTGTCGCGCAAGCGTGAGGGATTCCCGCTGTAGGGTTTGCAATATGCTTATGATTTGCTTATGGTGGGTGGCGTGAGTGACAGAAGCACAGACCCGAGTAAGTAGGTTGTTTGCATATGGGATAAAGGGGACTTGATACTTTAATGCTATGGTTGGGTTTTACCTTAATGAATCTTTAATAGTTGCGGATGCTTGCTAGAGTTCCAATCATAAGTGCATATGATCCAAGTAGAGAAAGTATGTTAGCTTATGCCTCTCCCTCAAATAAAATTGCAATAATGATTACGGGTCTAGTTATCGATTGCCTAGGGACAAATAACCTTCTTGTTGACAAAAGCTCTTTACTAAAACTAATTTAGTTGTGTCTTTATCTAAACAGCCCCTAGCTTTTATTTACGTGCTCTTTACTTTCTTGCAAGCTTACCCAAAAACACCTACAAAGTACTTCTAGTTTCATACTTGTTTCCGGTAAAGCGAACGTCAAGCGTGCGTAGAGTTGTATCGGTGGTCGATAGAACTTGAGGGAATATTTGTTCTACCTTTAGCTCCTCGTTGGGTTCGACACTCTTACTTATCGAAAGAGGCTACAATTGATCCCCTATACTTGTGGGTTATCAAGACCTTTTTTCTGGCGCCGTTGCCGGGGAGCAATAGCGTGGGGTGAATATTCTCGTGTGTGCTTGTTTGCTTATCACTAAGTAATTTTTATTTACTGTTCTTAATTGTTTTCTATCTTTAGTTATGGGTAGGAAACGCAAAATACCAAAAAAATTAGTTGTACCTACTGAACCAATGGTTGAAGAACCACTCAAAATCTATCACACTGCTGAAGCTTATTACTTGGATCATCTTCGATCCCTATGTGCTCGTGCCGAAACTCCAACTAGCTTAGTTGAGGGCAAATCTTTAGATGAGCATGCTTGTTATGTGCGACACCGTATATCTGAAAAAGGGAAACTATTATGGGGTCAAATTCAACGTTTGCAATGCTATGCTTGGAATTTATGTGAAATATATGATTTTACTTGTTGTTCTGAAAACCCTAAGAAACACCTTCCCTACCAATGTGAGTTTATTGATATTGGAATCTTATCTTCATATGCTAAGGGTGTTTATAATTACTATGATGTTCAACAAATTGAAGAATTTGTTGCTTTTAAGGGTGCTTTTGAAATTGCTTCTTTGATTGAAAAGTATGATGCTACTCTTTACAAATCTGAAAATTTTGCCATATTTAAATATTGCTATGATAATTATGCTTCTAATGCCTATGTTGAACTATATATTGAGGACTACTCCGCTGTCCAAGAAGAAACTAATATTTTGCAGGAGTCTATGGAAGAAGAAATTGATGAAACTGTTAGCTCATTGGATGAAAAAGATGATGAGGAGAGCGAAGAACAAAAGGAGGAAGAGCGGATTGATCACCCGTGCCCACCTTCTAATGAGAGTAACTATTTAACTCATACATTGTTTAATTCCCCTTCGTGCTTACCGAAGGATGATCGTATGATGACTGTTATGATCCCTATGATTCTTTTGAAATATCCCTTTTTGATGATGCTTGCTATACTTGTGGCCAAGATGCCAATATGAATTATGCTTATAGAGATGAACTTGCTATAGTTCCTTATGTTAAACATGAAATTGTTGCTATTGCACCCACGCATGATAGTCCTATTATCTTTTTGAATTCTCCCAACTACACTATATTGGAGAAGTTTTCACTTATTAAGGGTTATATTGATGGGTTGCCTCTTACTACTGCACATGATGATTTTAATAGATATAATATGCATGTGCTTGCTGCTCCTACTTGCAATTATTATGAGAGAGGAACTATATCTCCACTTCTCTATGTCTCCAACACGATAAAATTGCAAGAAACTGTTTATACTATGCATTGGCCTTTACTTTGTGTGCATGAATTGTTCTTTCATGACATGCCGATGCATAGGAAGAGAGTTAGACTTCGTTGTTACATGATATATGTTACTTTATGCTCACTACTAAATGTCAAATCATTGGTAATTAAAATTGGCTTTGATATACCTTGGGATCCGGGTGGATTCACTACTTGAGCACTATATGCCTAGCTTAATGGCTTTAAAGAAAGCGCTGCCAGGGAGACAACCTGGAAGTTTTAGAGAGTCATTTATTTATGTTGAGTGCTTTCATATAGTTTAAAAACAACACAAATAAAGAGGGGAACCCAAAACTTTTTCAAAAAGGAAAGTGAAAGTGAGAAAGACAAGCACTGTTGAAGTGGGAGAGCTCCTTGAACTTTGTTCATGCTCACGACAACTTTGTGAATCTTGATTACAGAAACTTTTCAACAAAAATAATTATCCCCTTGTACAATTCCATTGTATTATAAAAATAATGTGCCAAGGTTTGCCTTTAGGATGGTTTGTACGGTGCAGGACAGAAACTTTGGCTGTAGTGCGTGATTTTACATTTTTAGCTGGAACGTCAAATGGTTCTGATTCTTTTTGCACTGTATTCCTATACAAATTGTTTATTTTTCCTAATTGTGGTAGAAATTTTCAAGTATCATAAGTATGGTGAATGTTCAGATTATTGCAGACTATTCTGTTTTAGACAGATTCTATTTTTGATGCATAATTTGCTTGTTTTGATGAAACTATCAATTTATATTAGTGGATTAAGCCATGAAAAATTTATAGTACAGTAGACATAATGCAAAAACAAAATATGAATTGGTTTGCAACAGTACTTAGAGTAGTGATTTGTTTTATTATACTAACGGATCTTACCGAGTTTTCTGTTGAAGTTTTGTGTGGATGAAGTGTTCGATGATTGAGAAGGTCTCGATGTGAGAAGAAGGAAGAGAGGCAAGAGCTCAAGCTTGGGGATGCCCGAGGCACCCCAAGTAAATATTCAAGGATACTCAAGTGTCTAAGCTTGGGGATGCTGGGGAGGCATCCCCTCTTTCTTCAACAAGTATCGGTATGTTTTCAGATTCGTTTCGTTCATGTGATATGTGCAATCTTGGAGCGTCTTTTGCATTTAGCTTTCATTTTTATTTTATGCACCATGCTGGTATGAGATAGTCCTTGGTTGATTTATAGAATTCTCATTGCACTTCACTTATATCTTTTGAGTATGGCTTTATAGAATGCTTCATGTGCTTCGCTTATATCATTTGAAGTTTGGATTGCCTGCTTCTCTTTACATAGAAAACCGCCATTTGTAGAATGCTCTTTTGCTTCACTTATATTTGTTAGAGCGTGGGCATATCTTTTGTAGAAAGAATTGAACTCTCTTTCTTCACTTATATCTATTTAGAGAGACGACAGAAACTGGTCATTCACATGGTTAGTCATAAAATCCTACATAAAACTTGTAGATCACTAAATATGATATGTTTGATTCCTTGCAATAGTTTTGCGATATAAAGATGGTGATATTAGAGTCATGCTAGTGGGTAGTTGTGGATTGTAGAAATACTTGTGTTGAGGTTTGTGATTCTTGTAGCATGCACGTATGGTGAACCGTTATGTAACGAAGTCGGAGCATGATTTATTTATTGATTGTCTTCCTTATGAGTGGCGGTCGGGGACGAGCGATGGTATTTTCCTACCAATCTATCCCCCTAGGAGCATGCGCGTAGTATTTTGTTTCGATGACTAATAAATTTTTGCAATAAGTATGTGAGTTCTTTATGACTAATGTTGAGTCCATGGATTATACGCACTCTCACCCTTCCACCATTGCTAGCCTCTCTAGTACCGTGCAACTTTCACCGGTACCTTAAACCCACCATATACCTTCCTCAAAACAGCCACCATACCTACCTATCATGGCATTTCCATAACCATTCCGAGATACATTGCCATGCAACTTCCATCATCATCATATACATTTGAGCATTCATTGTCATATTGCTTTGCATGATCGTAAGATAGCTAGCATGATGTTTTCATGGCTTGCCCGTTTTTTGATGTCATTGCTACACTAGATCATTGCACATCCCGGTACACCGCCGGAGGCATTCATATAGAGTCATATCTTTGTTCTAGTATCAAGTTGTAATATCGAGTTGTAAGTAAATAAAAGTGTGATGATCATCATTATTAGAGCATTGCCCCAATGAGGAAAGGATGATGGAGACTATGATTCCCCCATAAGTCGGGATGAGACTCCGGACTTTACAAAAAAATAAAAGAGGACAAAGAAGCCCAAATAAAAAAAGAGGCCAAAGAAGCCCACCAAAAAATAAAAAAATAAAAAAATAAAAAAATGCGAGAAAAAGAGAGAAGGGGTAGTGCTACTATCCCTTTTCCACACTTGTGCTTCAAAGTAGCACCATGTTCTTCATATAGAGAGTCTCTTGAGTTATCACTTTCATATACTAGTGGGAATTTTCATTATAGAACTTGGCTTGTATATTCCGATGATGGGCTTCCTCAAATGCCAGAGGTCTTCATGAGCAAGCAAGTTGGATGCACACCCACTTAGTTCAGTTAGAGCTTTCATACACTTATAGCTCTAGTACATCCGTTGCATGGCAATCCCTACTCGCTCACATTGATATCTATTTATGGGAATCTCCATAGCCCGTTGATACGCCTAGTTGATGTGAGACTATCTTCTCTTTTTTGTCTTCTCCACCATCATATTCTATTCCACCTATAGTGCTATGTCCATGGCTCACGCTCATGTATTGCGTGAAAGTTGAAAAGGTTTGAGAACGTCAAAAGTATGAAACAATTGCTTGGTTGTCATCGGGGTTGTGCATGATGTAAATATTTTATGTGGTGAAGATGGAGCATAGCCAGACTATATGATTTTGTAGGGATAACTTTCTTTGGCCATGTTATTTTGAAAAGACATGATTGTTTTATTAGTAGGCTTGAAGTATTATTGTTTTTATGTCAAATGATAGACTATTGCTTTGAATCACTTGTATCTTAATATTCATGCCATGATTAGATTACACGATCAAGATTATGCTAGGTAGCATTCCACATAAAAAATTATCTTTTTTTATCATTTACCTACTCGAGGACGAGCAGGAATTAAGCTTGGGGATGCTGATACGTCTCCGTCGTATCTATAATTTTTGATTGTTCCATGCCAATATTCTACAACTTTCATATACTTTTGGCAACTTTTTATACTATTTTTGGGACTAACATATTGATCCAGTGCCCAGTGCCAGTTCCTGTTTGTTGCATGTTTTTTGTTTCATAGAAAACCCATACCAAACGGAGTCCAAATGGAATAAAAACTGACAGAGATTTATTTTGTAATATTTATGAATTTTGGGAAGTGGAATCATCGCGAGACGGTGCCCGAGGGGGGCACGAGGTAGGGGGCGCGCCCCAGGGTGTCAGGCGCGCCCCTGAGCCTCGTGGCCACTCCGTAAGGCGGTTGGAGCCCTTCTTTCGCCGCAAGAAAGCTAATATCCAGATAGAGATCGTGTTAAAATTTCAGCCCAATCGGAGTTACGGATCTCCGGGAATATAAGAAACGGTGAAAGGGAAGAATCTGGGAACGCAGAAACAGAGAGAGACAGAGAGATAGATCCAACCTCGGAGGGGCTCTCACCCCTCCCACACCATGGGAGCCAAGGACCAGAGGGGAAACCCTTCTCCCATCTAGGGAGGAGGTCAAGGAAGAAGAAGAAGAAGGGGGGCCCTCTCCCCCTTGCTTCCGGTGGCACCGGAGTGCCGCCGGGGGCCATCATCATCACCGTCATCTTCACCAACAACTTCACCGCCATCATCACCAACTCCTTCCCCCTCTATGCAGCGGTGTAACCTCTCTCTTACCCGCTGTAATCTCTACTTAAAGATGGTGCTCAACGCTATATATTATTTCCCAATGATGTATGGCTATCCTATGATGTTTGAGTAGATCTGTTTTGTTCTAATGGCTATTTGATGATCGTGATTGGTTTGAGTTGTATGTTTTATTATTGATGCTGTCCTATGGTGATCTCCATGTCGTGCAAGCGTGAGGGATTCCCGCTGTAGGGTTTGCAATATGCTTATGATTTGCTTATGGTGGGTGGCGTGAGTGACAGAAGCACAGACCCGAGTAAGTAGGTTGTTTGCGTATGGGATAAAGGGGACTTGATACTTTAATTCTATGGTTGGGTTTTACCTTAATGAATCTTTAGTAGTTGCGGATGCTTGCTAGAGTTCCAATCATAAGTGCATATGATCCAAGTAGAGAAAGTATGTTAGCTTATGTCTCTCCCTCAAATAAAATTGCAATAATTATTACCGGTCTAGTTATCGATTGCCTAGGGACAAATAACCTTCTTGTTGACAAAAGCTCTTTACTAAAACTAATTTAGTTGTGTCTTTATCTAAACAGCCCCTAGCTTTTATTTACGTGCTCTTTACTTTCTTGCAAGCTTACCCAAAAACACCTACAAAGTACTTCTAGTTTCATACTTGTTTTCGGTAAAGCAAATGTCAAGCGTGAGTAGAGTTGTATCGGTGGTCGATAGAACTTGAGGGAATATTTGTTCTACCTTTAGCTCCTCGTTGGGTTCGACACTCTTACTTATCGAAAGAGGCTACAATTGATTCCCTATACTTGTGGGTTATCATGCTACGATGGAGATCAAGGTGTCAACCCGGTGACGATGGAGATCATGACAGTGCTTTGGAGTCGGAGATCAAAGGCACAAGATGATGATGGCCATATCATGTCACATATTTTGATTGCATGTGATGTTTATCTTTTATGCATCTTATTTTTCTTAGTATGGTGGTATCATTATAAGATGATTGAGGGAGTCCTGGATTAAGGGGTCCTCGGGCTGCCGGCCTGTTGGACATGGGACGGACTATTGGGCCATGAAGATACAAGATAGAAGACTTTTCTCCTGTGTCCAGATAGGACTCTCCTTTACGTAGATGGCAAGCTAGGTGGCTGTATGTACTATTTCCTTCCTATGTAACCGACTTTGTACAACCATAATTCCCTTCGGTGTCTATATAAACTGGAGGGTTTCGTCCGTAGGGACGATCACAATCAGACAGGCTAGACTTCTAGGCTTTTAGCCATTACGATCTCATGGTAGATCAACTCTTGTAACCCCCATACTTATCAATATTAATCTAGCAGGACATAGGGTTTTACCTCCATCGAGAGGGCCCGAACCTGGGTAAACATTGTGTTCCCTGTCTCCTGTTACCATCAACCTCAGACACACAGTTCGGGACCCCCTACCCGAGATCCGCCGATTTTGACACCGACATTGGTGCTTTCATTGAGAGTTCCACTGTGACGTCGAAGTCAGGGTTGATGGCTCGCCTCGTGATCAAGAACAACATCACTGCCGATGGAGCCCCTGGCCTCAGGCCAAACCCTCCGGTTGGGTGGCTTTTTTATGACCGCCCATTCAGCCGGTGAGCCGACGATGACCTCTCAGGTCATGAAAATCGCCTCTGAATGGACTCCGAATACTCCAAACAGATGGGTCCAACGGAATTATCGTCCTTGAACGAACTCCTGGATCGCATTGCCGCCTTGGGGGTCGCTACAGACTACGGTCGGATTGGGCTTAAACCCAATCAGAGAGAAATCAAATCTCCATCGATCACCCATCAGATAGCGGTAGTGGAGGAGCAAAACAACAACTCTCCCTCTATACTGAGGACGAACTATGTTCGGATCTCCGAGCTCGAAGAGCCGTATACCTGTCCACGGAATGACATGCCTTGTCCTCCGAACTTGGAATCAGACGATAGACCTGAAAAATAGGTCGATCTCCCGGAGCCCGAACTATTCAGCTCGGAAATTTCTCAAAACTCCAGATCTCAAATTGGGTAAGGGTTCAGACTTAAATCCACCCACCCACCCAGATATACGCGATCTCACATACCTACGACAGCAGTCTCAGGAAACAGTCCATCACTTTTGGGCCAGATTCCTCCTTGTCAAGAACAAGATCAATGATTGCCGCGACGAAGACGTGATCTCAATATTCCGCAGTAATTGTACGGACGAAGGAATCCTCAACGCTATCAACCGCCGTCACGTATTACACTTCACCGACTTGTCAACCATAGTACAGAAGTACTGCGCAATGGAAAGCGCCTGGAAAACTCAGGCAGCTCGTTGGGAACCGCTAGATCCCACTCAACCTTTCGTCCAGACAAAAAGGATGCACCCTCACGGGGCGCCCGACACAAACAGTAAAGAAATCCAAACCCATTACGGGGCGCGGAACCGTTCTGGAGGGATGGCTCGATAGGCCGTGCAAAATACACATAACACCGGATACCATACCTACCCACAGCCTTAGAGCATGTTGGATACTCCGACAAGTGGCCAAGAGTGGCGAGGATATCCTCACCAAAAATACCTCGGAACACGACGACCGCAGAGTATTGACGGTCTTCGAGACTTTTGCTTCAAACAATCGGCGCAAAAGGGCACTCCACGACCTCGCCAAAGTCTGTCAAGTCGCAACAATAAATCCTTGGAAAGACATGGCCATAACTTTCAATGCCAGTGATGAACCAAAAGCCTGGCCAGTCCAGGCACTAGCCGCCTTGGTCCTTAATCCAATTGTGGACAGCTTTCGACTCACTAAGGTACTCATGGACGGCGGTAGTGGATTAAACCTCATCTACGAGGATACACTCAGTAAAATGGAAATAGACAGGAGCTGTATGGAGCAAAGTAGCACGGCCTTCCGAGGAATTATTCCTAGTCGGGAGGCACGATGCGCGAGAAAAATCACACTTGACGTGGTATTTGGCACGCCGGAGAACTATCGGTCCGAAGAGATAACCTTCCAAGTGGCCTGATGACCCACAAGTATAGGGGATCTATCGTAGTCCTTTCGATAAGTAAGAGTGTCGAACCCAACGAGGAGCAGAAGGTAATGATAAGCGGTTTTCAGCAAGGTATTCTCTGCAAGTACTGAAATAAGTGGTAACATATAGTTTTGTGATAAGATAAATTGTAACAAGCAACAAGTAACAGAAGTAAATAAAGTGCAGCAAGGTGGCCCAATCCCTTTTGTAGCAAAGGACAAGCCGGAACAAACTCTTATAATAGGAAAAGCGCTTGCGAGGACACATGGGAATATTGTCAAGCTAGTTTTCATCACGTTCATATGATTCGCATTCGATACTTTGATAATTTGATATGTGGGTGGACCGGTGCTTGGGTGCCGTTCTTACTTGAACAAGCGTCCCACTTATGATTAACCTCTATTGCAAGCATCCGCAACTACAACAAAAGTATTAATGTAAACCTAACCATAGCATGAAACATATGGATCCAAATCAGCCCCTTACGAAGCAACGCATAATCTAGGGTTTAAGCTTCTGTCACTCTAGCAACCCATCATCTACTTATTACTTCCCAATGCCTTCCTCTAGGCCCAAATAATGGTGAAGTGTTATGTAGTCGATGTTCACATAACACCACTAGAGGCTAGACAACATACATCTTATCAAAATATCAAACAAATACCAAATTCACATGACTACTAATAGCAAGACTTCTCCCTTGTCCTCGGGAACAAACGTAATTACTCACAAAGCATATTCATGTTCATAATCAGAGGGGTAATAATATGCATATAGGATCTGAACATATGATCTTCCACCAAATAAACCAACTAGCATCAACTACAAGGAGTAATCAACACTACTGGCAACCTACTAGCACCAATCCCGGACTTTGAGACAAGAATTGGATACAAGAGATGAACTAGGGTTTGGAGATGAGATGGTGCTGGTGAAGATGTTGATGGAGATTGCCCTCTCCCGATGAGAGGAGCGTTGGTGATGACGATGGTGATGATTTCCCCCTCCCGGAGGGAAGTATCCCCGGCAGAACAGCTCTGCCGGAGCTCTAGATTGGTTCCCCCAAGGTTTCGCCTCGTGGCGGCGGAGTCTCGTCCCGAAAAGTTCCCTCTTATTTTTTTCTCATCGAAAGACTTCATATAGGAGAAGATGGACGTCGAAGACCCACCAGGGGGCCCACGAGGTAGGGGGGCGCCCCCACCCTCGTGAGCAGGGTGTGGGCCCCCTGGCCTTCATCTTTGGCAAGGATTTTTCTTTATTTATTTTAAGATGTTCCGTGGAGTTTCAGGACCTTTGGAGTTGCGTAGAATAGGTCTCTAATATTTGCTCCTTTTCCAGCCCAGAATTCCAGGTGTCGGCATTCTCCCTCCTTATGTAAACCTTGTAAAATAAGAGAGAATAGCCATAAGTATCGTGACATAAAGTGAAATAACGGTCCATAATGCAATAAATATCGATATAAAAGCATGATGCAAAATGGACTTATCAACTCCCCCAAGCTTAGACCTCGCTTGTCCTCAAGCGAAAAGCCGATAACAATAAATATGTCCTCATGTTTAGAGGTAGAGACGTCGATAAAAATAAAATACAGACATGAAGGCATCATGATTATTCTCATAACAGCAACATATATAGATTTTGTCATAGGATTACTTATGTTCAAGTGATGATCTATTCACAATGCAAAAGTATAAATCATAAACCTTATTGGGCTTCGACAAACCATAATATCAGTCATTGAAGCAATTGCAATTTATCATAACATCGGAAAGAGTCTATGTCAGAGCTAAAAAGCAAGTCCACATACTCAACTATCGTTTAGTCCTCCATAATTGCTAACACTCACGCAATACTTGTGGTTATGGTGTTTTAATCGGACACAGAGAAAGATAGGGGCTTATAGTTTTGCCCCACAACCTTTTACCTCAAGGGCAATGTCAACAATAATGGTTCATGCTCTCCTACATCCAATTAGATATATATATCATGTTCTTTCCAACATGCTGAGCTTGCCAAAGGATAAAATGAAAAAGAAAAGGTGAAGATCACCGTGACTCTTGCATAAGGTAGAAGATAATAATAAAGGATAGACCCTTCGCAGAGGGAAGCAGATGTTGCCATGCGCTTTTATGGTTGGATGCACAAAATCTCAATGCGAAAGAACGTCACTTTATATTGCCCCTTGTAATATGAACCTTTATTATGCAGTCCGTCACTTTTATTACTTCCACATCACAAGATCGTATAAAGCTTATTTCTCCCACACCAATCAATCATACATATTTAGAGCAATTTTTATTGCTTTGCACCGATGACAACTTACTTGAAGGATCTTACTCAATCCATAGGTAGATATGGTGGACTCTCATGGCAAAACTGGTTTAAGGGTATTTGGAAGCACAAGTAGTATTTCTACTTGGTGCTGAGAATTTGGCTAGCATGAGGGGGAAAGGCAAGCTCAACAAGTTAGAGGATCCATGACAACATACTTTATCTCAGATATAAGAAAGACATAACTCATTACGTTGTCTTCCTTGTCCAACATCAACCCTTTAGCATGTCATATTTTAATGAGTGCTCCCAATCATAAAAGATGTTAATGATAATATATCTATATGTGAAAACCTCTCTTTCCTTATTACTTCCTATTAATTGCAACGATGACCAAGGCTATGTCTACCAACTCCCAGCAACTTTTAATCATCATACTCTTTCTATGTGAAGTCATTACTCTCAACAAGATCAATATGAACTTTTTGTTTCTTTTTATTCTTTTTCTCTTTTCTTTTATTCGCCCAAGATCATGGCAAAATAATCAAGCCCTTGACTCAACACTAATCTTTATTATATATATCTCACGGACTCGATTGCAAAGAGAGATCATAAAGCAAACTCAAAACTAGATCATGTCATAAACTTTATTCTACTAGATCAAGATACTACTAATAGGATTGAACTAAGAAAACCGATAAAGATAGGAGTTGTGATGGTGATACGATACCGGGGCACCTCCCCCAAGCTTGGCAGTTGCCAAGGGGAGTGCCCATACCCATGTGATTATATCTCCTTCTTTGTTGGTGAAGAAGGTGGAGGTGACGGATAATCACACATCGAGCGTAAGAGGTCCTCCAGCTTGCGAATAATGCCCTTGAGTGCAACAATATGCTCCTTCAACAAAATATTTTCTTGTGTGAGATACTTGTTTTGTATACGAGCTAACTCAATCATCTTGAAAGCTTCGATCTCAGTTGGGGTAAGAAGGTTTATGATCAAGTTGAATGATGCCTTTTGCTGCTGGAGCTTGATCCTCTGTGGCCTTCTTGATCCTTTCATCCTTGTTGACCCTCGTGGGTTCTTCCCTCTTCAGATCTATCTTCATTAGCCAAGCATCGTTGTCACCATTGTTGGAGGAGGGAGGCGACATGATGCCTAGCCTAGAAAACCCTGACAAAAAACAGCTCGAAACAAGAAAAGAGGAGGTTTGCGTGATACGGGAGTCAAAACCTTCGGGAGGTTATATAATGAATTTTTACCGACCAAAATACGTACCGTGCAAGAAAACGGAGTCCGAAAGGCACACGAGGTGCTCACGAGGTAGGGGGGCGCGCCCACCACCCTCGTGGGGCCCTCGTGTCCTTCCCGGACTGCTACTTATTTTTCTATTTTTCTAAATAGTCCAAAACGGAGAAATATTGCCTTAAAAATTGTTTTGGAGTCGGTTTACTTACCGTACCACATACCTATTCCTTTTCGGAGTCTGAAACGGTCTGGAAGGTGTCCCTTATGTATTCCTCCGGGGTTATGGTTTCAATAATATTGGTTTCAACATTTATGGGATTACCTGAGATATAATGTTTGATTCTTTGATCGTTTACCACCTTCAGATTTATGCCCTTGAAGTTGTTGGTTTTTATGGCACCGGAATGATAGACCTCTTCGATAACATAGGGGCCTTCCAATTTAGAGAGAATTTTTCCTGCAAAAAATCTTAAACGAGAGTTGTATAGCAATACATAATCACCTACATTTAACTCACGCTTTTGTATCCTTTTGTCATGCCATCTTTTAACTTTTTCTTTAAAAAACTTGGCATTTTCATAAGCTTGGGTTCTCCATTCATCAAGTGAGTTAATATCAAATAACCTCTTCTCACCGGCAAGTTTAAAATCATAGTTGAGCTCTTTAATAGCCCAATATGCCTTATGTTCTAGTTCGAGAGGTAAGTGACATGCTTTTCCATAAACCATTTTATACGGAGACATACCCATAGGATTTTTATATGCAGTTCTATAAGCCCATAATGCATCATCAAGTTTCTTGGACCAATTCTTTCTACACCTATTAATAGTATTTTGCAAAATTAATTTGAGCTCTCTATTGCTCAACTCTACTTGACCACTAGACTGAGGGTGATAAGGAGATGCAATTCTATGATTAACATCATATTTGGCAAGCATTTTTCGGAAAGCACCATGAATAAAGTGTGAACCACCATGAGTCATTAAATATCTAGGGACTCCAAACCTCGGAAAAATAACTTCTTTAAGCATTTTAACAGAAGTGTTATGATCAGCACTACTAGTTGGAATAGCTTCTACCCACTTAGTAACGTAATCAACAACAACTAAAATATGTGTGTATGCATTAGAGGCAGGAAAAGGTCCCATATAATCAAAGCCCCAAACATCAAACGGTTCAATAACAAGTGAATAATTCATAGGCATTTCTTGACGTCTACTAATATTACCAATTCTTTGACATTCATCACAAGACAAGACAAACTTACGGGCATCCTTGAAGAGAGTAGGCCAATAAAAACCAGATTGCAATACCTTATGTGCAGTTCTATCTCCAGCGTGGTGTCCTCCATAAGCCTCGAAATGACACTTGTGTAGGATCTGTTCCTGTTCATGCTCAGGTACACAACGTCTAATAACACCATCTACTCCTTCTTTATAAAGATGTGGGTCATCCCAAAAGTAATGTCTTAAATCATAGAAAAACTTTTTCTTTTGCTGGTATGTGAAGCTAGGTGGTATAAATTTAGCAACAATATAATTAGCATAATCAACATACCATGGAGTACTACGAGAAGTACTTATAACATTTAATTGTTCATCAGGAAAGCTATCATTAATAGGTAGTGGGTCATCAAGAACATTCTCTAACCTAGACAAGTTGTGTGCAACGGGGTTCTCAGCTCCCTTTCTATCAACAATATGCAAATCAAATTCTTGTAGCAAGAGAACCCATCTAATAAGTCTAGGTTTAGCATCTTTCTTTCCATAAGGTATTTAATAGCAGCATGATCAGTGTGAATAGTTACTTTAGAATCAACAATATAAGGTCTGAACTTATCACAAGCAAATACAACGGCTAAAAGCTCTTTTTCAGTAGTAGCATAATTTCTTTGAGCATTGTCTAGAGTCTTACTAGCATAATAAATAACATTTAATTTCTTATCAACTCTTTGCCCTAGAACAGCACCAACAGCATATTCACTAGCATCACACATAATTTCAAAGGGTAAATTCCAATCGGGTGGCTGAACAACAGGTGCAGAGACTAATGCTTTCTTAAGTATTTCAAATGCTTCTACACAATCATCATCAAAGACAAATGGTATATCTTTTTGCAATAAATTAGTCAGAGGCCGAGAAATTTTTGAGAAGTCCTTAATGAACCTCCTGTAAAATCCGGTGCGACCAAGGAAACTTCTTATACCTTTGATGTCCTTGGGACATGGCATCTTTTCAATAGCATCGACCTTGGCTTTATCAACTTCAATACCTCTTACAGAAACTTTATGCCCCAAGACAATACCTTCATTAACCATAAAGTGGCACTTTTCCCAATTCAAGACAAGATTAGTTTCTTCACATCTCTGCAAAACTCGATCAAGATTGCTCAAGCAATCATCAAAAGAGGATCCATAGACGGAAAAATCGTCCATGAAAACCTCACAAATCTTTTCACAAAAGTCAGAGAATATAGCCATCATGCATCTTTGAAAGGTAGCAGGTGCATTACATAAACCAAAAGACATACGTCTATAAGCAAAATTACCAAAAGGGCATGTAAAAGTAGTCTTTGATTGATCTCTAGCCGACACAGGTATTTGAGAGAAACCAGAATAACCATCTAGAAAGCAATAGTGTGTATGTTTGCATAATCTTTCTAGCATTTGATCAATAAAAGGTAAGGGGTAATGATCTTTCTTAGTAGCTTTATTTAATTTGTGGAAATCAATTACCATCCTATAACCTTTGATAATTCTTTGTGGAATCAATTCATCTTTATCATTAGGAACAACAGTAATACCTCCCTTCTTAGGGACACAATGGACAGGACTTACCCACTGACTATCAGCAACGGGATAAATTATACCTACCTCCAGAAGCTTGAGTATTTCTTTTCTTACCACTTCTTTCATTTTAGAATTCAGACGTCGTTGAGGATCACGAACTGGTTTGGCATCTGCTTCCAAATTTATTTTATGTTGACATGGAGTGGGACTAATGCCCTTAAGATCATCAAGAGTATATCCAATAGCAGCACGATGCTTCTTCAGAGTTTTCAATAATCTTTCTTCTTCATGCTCTGAAAGGTCAGCACTAATAATAACAGGATATATCTTCTTTTCATCAAGATAAGCATATTTAAGATTATCAGGCAAGGGTTTAAGCTCAAACACGGGATCACCCTTGGGTGGAGGAGGATCCCCTAAAATTTCAACAGGAAAATTGTGTTGCAGAATAGGTTCCTATTTAAAGAATACTTCATCTATTTCCCTTCTTTCATTCATGAACATATCATTTTCATGGTCTAGCAAATAATGTTCTAAAGGATCACTAGGAGGTACGGCAATAGAAGCAAGACCAATAATTTCATCCTTACTAGGTAATTCTTCCTCACGATGTTGTTTACTAAATTTAGAGAAATTAAACTCATGAACCATATCATCCAAGCCAATAGTAACAACATTCTTTTTGCAATCTATCCTAGCATTAACAGTGTTCAAGAAGGGTCTACCAAATATAATGAGACAAAAGCTATCTTGCGGAGAAGTAAGAACAAGGAAATCAGCAGGATACTTAGTTTTCCCACACAAGACTTCAACATCTCTAACAATTCCCATCGCTGAAATAGTATCTCTATTGGCAAGTTTAATTGTGACATCAATATCTTCTAACTCAACAGGTGCAATTTCATGCTTGATTTCTTTATACAAGTCATAAGGTATAACACTAGCACTAGCACCCATATCACATAAGCCATGATAACAATGATCTCCTATTTTAACAGAAATAACAGGCACGCCTACCACAGGTCTATGTTTATCTTTAGCACAAGGTTTAGCAATCCTAGCAGTTTCACCTTCGAACTGAATAACATGCCCATCAATATTATTAGACAAGAGATCTTTAACAATAGCAATATTAGGTTCTACTTTAACTTGTTCAGGGGGTGTATAAGTTCTAATATTGCTTTTACGAACAACAATTGAAGCTTTAGCATGATCCTTTATTCTAACAGGGAAAGGTGGTTTCTCAACATAAGAAGTAGGAACAATAGGATCATTATAAGTGACAGTCTTTTCTTCAACTTTAATAGGTGCAGCTAATTTTACTTGTATGGGAGGATGATATTTAAACCACTTATACTTAGGGAGATCAACATAAGTAGCAAAAGATTCACAGAAAGAAGCTACTATCTCAGAGTCAAGTCCATATTTAGTGCTAAACTTACGGAAAATATCGGTATCCATAAAAGATTTAACACAATCAAACTTAGGTGTCATACCTAACTCCTTACCTTCATCGAGGTCCCAATCTTCAGAGTTGCGTTTAATTCTATCCAATAAATTCCATCAGAATTCAATAGTCTTCATCATAAAAGAGCCAGCACAAGAAGTATGGAGCATGGTTTGATTATTATGAGAAAGCCGAGCATAAAAACTTTGCATAAGTATTTCTCTCGAGAGCTCATGATTGGGGCATGAATATAACATTGATTTAAGCCTCCCCCAAGCTTGAGCGATGATTTCTCCTTCGCGAGGCCAAAAATTATACATATAATTGCGATCACGATGAACAAGATGCATAGGGTAGTACTTTTGATGAAATTCCAATTTCAATCTTTTATAGTTCCATGATTTCATATCATCACATAGCCTGTACCATATCAATGCGTCTCCCTTCAAAGATAAAGGGAAGACCTTCTTCTTAGCAACATCATCGGGTATACCTGCAAGCTTAAATAATCCACAAACTTCATCCACATATATTAAGTGCTCATCAGGATGCTTTGTTCCATCTCCTGTAAAAGGGTTAACTAGCAGTTTTTCCATCATACCTGAAGGAAATTCAAAAGGAGTTTCATTTTCAATAGGTTCAGTAGGTTGAGGAGCAACTCTTCGCTCTACTGGACGGGGTGAAGATACCCCGAACAAGCCCCTCAGAGAATTACTTTCCATAGTAGCAAGTGACAGTAAATTTCAGCACACTATATAAAATTTTCCTTACCAAATTCCACCGACCAAAGGCGCTACACTCCCCGGCAACGGCGCCAGAAAAGAGTCTTGATGACCCACAAGTATAGGGGATCTATCGTAGTCCTTTCGATAAGTAAGAGTGTCGAACCCAACGAGGAGCAGAAGGAAATGATAAGTAGTTTTCAGCAAGGTATTCTCTGCAAGTACTGAAATACGTGGTAACAGATAGTTTTGTGATAAGATAAATTGTAACGAGCAACAAGTAACAGAAGTAAATAAAGTGCAACAAGGTGGCCCAGTCCCTTTTGTAGCAAAGGACAAGCTGGAACAAACTCTTATAATAGGAAAAGCGCTCCCGAGGACACATGGGAATATCGTCAAGCTAGTTTTCATCACGTTCATATGATTCACGTTCGATACTTTGATAATTTGATATGTGGGTGGACCGGTGCTTGGGTGCCGTTCTTACTTGAACAAGCGTCCCACTTATGATTAACCTCTATTGCAAGCATCCGCAACTACAACAAAAGTATTAATGTAAACCTAACCATAGCATGAAACATATGGATCCAAATCAGCCCCTTACGAAGCAACGCATAAACTAGGGTTTAAGCTTCTGTCACTCTAGCAACCCATCATCTACTTATTACTTCCCAATGCCTTCCTCTAGGCCCAAATAATGGTGAAGTGTTATGTAGTCGACGTTCACATAACACAACTAGAGGCTAGACAACATACATCTTATCAAAATATCAAACGAATACCAAATTCACATGACTACTAATAGCAAGACTTCTCCCTTGTCCTCAGGAACAAACGTAATTACTCACAAAGCATATTCATGTTCATAATCAGAGGGGTAATAATATGCATATAGGATTTGAACATATGATCTTCCACCAAATAAACCAACTAGCATCAACTACAAGGAGTAATCAACACTATTAGCAACCTACTAGCACCAATCCCGGACTTTGAGACCAGAATTGGATACAAGAGATGAACTAGGGTTTGGAGATGAGATGGTGCTGGTGAAGATGTTGATGGAGATTGCCCTCTCCCAATGAGAGGAGCATTGGTGATGACGATGGTGATGATTTCCCCCTCCCGGAGGGAAGTATCCCCAGCAGAACAGCTCTGCCGGAGCTCTAGATTGGTACCGCCAAGGTTCCGCCTCATGGCGGCGGAGTCTCGTCCCAAAAAGTCCCCTCTTATTTTTTTCTCACCGAAAGACTTCATATAGGAGAAGATGCACGTCGGAGACCCACCAGGGGGCCCACGAGGTAGGGGGGCATGCCCTCGGGGGGGGGGGGGACGCCCCCACCCTTGTGAGCAGGGTGTGGGCCCCCTGGCCTTCATCTTTGGCGAGGATTTTTCTTTATTTATTTTAAGATGTTCCGTGGAGTTTCAGGACTTTTGGAGTTGCGCAGAATAGGTCTCTAATATTTGCTCCTTTTCCAGCCCAGAATTCCAGCTGCCGGCATTCTCCCTCCTTATGTAAACCTTATAAAATAAGAGAGAATATCCATAAGTATTGTGACATAAAGTGAAATAACAGTCCATAATGCAATAAATATCGATATAAAAGCATGATGCAAAATGGACGTATCATGGCCCCTTTCAATAGTGGATACCATGCCCTTCGGGGCAAGATGCATTGATGACCCACAAGTATAGGGGATCTATCGTAGTCCTTTCGATAAGTAAGAGTGTCAAACCCAACGAGGAGCAGAAGGAAATGATAAGCGGTTTTCAGCAAGGTATTCTCTGCAAGCACTGAAATTATCGGTAACAGATAGTTTTGTGATAGGTAATTGGTAACGAGTAACAAGTAACAAGTGTAAATAAAGTGCAGCAAGATGGCCCAATCCTTTTTGTAGCAAAGGGCAAGCCTGGACAATTTCTTATATAGAGAAAAGCGCTCCCGAGGACACATGGGAATTATCGCCAAGCTAGTTTTCATCACGTTCATATGATTCACGTTCGGTACTTTGATAATCTGATATGTGGGTGGACCGGTGCTTGGGTACTGTCCTTACTTGGACAAGCATCCCACTTATGGTTAACCCCTATTGCAAGCATCCACAACTATAACAGAAGTATTAAGGTAAACCTAACCATAGCATGAAACATATGGATCCAAATCAGCCCCTTACGAAGCAACGCATAAACTAGGGTTTAAGCTTCTGTCACTCTAGCAACCCATCATCTACTTATTACTTCCCAATGCCTCCCTCTAGGCCCAAACAATGGTGAAGTGTCATGTAGTCGACGTTCACATGACACCACTAGAGGGATAACAACATACATCTCATCAAAATATCGAACGAATACCAAATTCACATGACTACTAATAGCAAGACTTCTCCCATGTCCTCAGGAACAAATGTAACTACTCACAAAGCATATTCATGTTCATAATCAGAGGGGTATTAATATGCATAATGGATCTGAACATATAATCTTCCACCCAATAAACCAACTAGCATCAACTACAAGGAGTAATCAACACTACTAGCAACCCACAGGTACCAATCTGAAGTTTGGATACAAAGATTGGATACAAGAGATGAACTAGGGTTTGAGATGAGATGGTGCTGGTGAAGATGTTGATGGAGATTGACCCCCTCTCGATGAGAGGATCGTTGGTGATGACGATGGTGATGATTTCCCCCTCCCAGAGGGAAGTGTCCCCGGCAGAACAGCTCTGCCGGAGCCCTAGATTGGTTCCGCCAAGGTTCCGCCTCATGGCGGCGGAGTCTCGTCCCGAAAGCTTGCTTATGATTTTTTTCTCGGACGAAAGACCTCATATAGTAGAAGATGGGCATTAGAGGGCCACCAGGGGGCCCACGAGGCAGGGGGCGCGCCCAGGGGGGGTAGGGCGCCCCCCACCCTCGTGGCTGGTGGGTGGCCCCCCTCTGGTACTTCTTGCGCTCAGTATTTTTTATATATTCTGGAAATAACTTCCGTGAAGTTTCAGGACTTTTGGAGCTGTGCAGAATAGGTCTCTAATATTTACTCCTTTTCCACCCTAGAATTCTAGCTGCCGACATTCTCCCTCTTTATGTAAACCTTGTAAAATAAGAGATAATAGGCATAAGTATTGTAACATAATGTGTAATAACAACCCATAATGCAATAAATATCGATATAAAAGCATGATTCAAAATGGACGTATCAACTCCCCCAAGCTGAGATCTCGCTTGTCCTCAAGCGAAAGCCAAAATTGAAAAATATGTCCACATGTTTGGAGATAGAGGTGTCGATAGACATGAGGGCATCATGATCATTCTTAGAACATCAATATATATATATATATATATATATATATATATATATTGTCATATGATCTCTTATGCTAAAGTAACAATTCAATCACAATTTCAAGTATGAATCATAAACTTCATTGGAAACTAACAAACTCTAATCTCAGTCATTGAGGCAATTGCAATTTATCATAACATAGGAAAGATTCAATATAAGAGCTTTTCAGCAAGTCCACATACTCAACCATCATTTGGTCTTTCACAGTTGCTAACACTCACGCAATATTTATGGGTATGGAGTCTTAATCGGACATAGAGAAAGATAGGGGCTTATAGTTTTGCCTCCCAACGTTTTACCTCAAGGGTAATGTCAACCATAATAGTTCATGAAAACTCACATCCAATTAGCTATATATATCTGGATCTTCCCAACACATTGTGCTTGCCAAAGGATAAAATGTAAAAAGGAAAGGTGAAGATCACCATGAGTCTTATATAAGATAGAAGATAAAATTAAAAGATAGGCCCTTCGCAGAGGGAAGCAGAGGTTCTCATGCGCTTTTATGGTTGGATGCACAAAATCTTAATGCGAAAGAATGTCACTTTATATTGCCACTTATGATATGGACCTTTATTATGCAGTCCGTCTCTTTTATTTCTTCCACATCACAAGATCGTATAAAGCTTATTTTCTCCACACTAATAAGTCATACATATTTAGAGAGCAATTTTTATTATTTGCACCGATGACAACTTACTTGAAGGATCTTACTCAATCCATAGGTAGATATGGTGGACTCTCATGGCAAAACTGGGTTTAGGGATATTTGGAAGCACAAGTAGTATCTCTACTTGGTGCAAATGAATTGGCTAGCAAGAGAGGGAAAGGCAAGCTCAACATGTTGGATGATCCATGACAATATAATTTATCTCAAATGAAAGAAGACATAACCCATTACGTTGTCTTCCTTTTCCAACGTCAACTCTTTAGCATATCATACTTTAATGAGTGCTCACAATCATAAAAGATGTCCAAGATAGTATATTTATATGTGAACCTCTATTTCTTTATTACTTCCTATTAATTGCAACGATGACCAAAACTATGTTTGTCAACTCTCAACAACTTTTATTCATCATTCTCTTTATATGTGAGCTCATTACTCTCCATAAGATCCATATGATTTCTTTATTTCTTCTCTTTTATTTTATTTAATTCCCTCTAGATCATAGCAAAATAATCAAGCCCTTGACTCAACACTAATTATATAGCTCACGGACTCGATTACATAGAGGGATCATAAAGCAAAACTCACAACTAGATCATACTAAAACTTTATTCTACTAGATCAAGATATTACCAAAAGGATTGAACTAAGAAAAATGGTAAAGATAAAAGTGATGGTGATACGATACTGGGGCACTCCCCCAAGCTTGGTAGTTGCCAAGGGGAGTGCCCATACCAGATACTCAGTTCTTCTTTGTTGGTGAAGAAGGTGGAGTTGTTGATGATGTAGGGTTGTCGTCCCTCTTCCAAGGCATAGGCCCACCATCATAGAAGGATGATCGAGTCTCCTGAATCCTCAGATCTGCAGCCAAACTCATCCTCTTGAATCTATATTCATACTCACAATTTTGATTTTGCAGGTCATAGATCTGGGCTTGGAGGTGCTCGATTTTCTCATGGAGCTTGAAGATGGCCTCCCCAATGTCCTTGACGTCCAGCTTATGGTTGTTGGTGAACTCCATGATCATAATGTGATTGGAGTCGAGTCCACGCTCCACCATCTCCTGACACTTGAAAACTTGTTGCTCCAATGCCTCAAGCCTTGCCTCCGTGCTTCCGGTCCTCCTTGGTCCCTCAACATCACGGATGTGCAACAACCCCTCATGCATCTCAATGGTTTGAGGGTGTTGCAGCACCTCCGCGAGGTAGGGGTTGATGACCTTCTCAAAGAACTTCTCCATGGGGGCACTTGAGGACGACATGAAGACCTAGATCTGCCAGAAAAACATCTTGAAACAAAGACAAGAGATATTTGCGTGATACGATGTTCAAAACCTTTGGGAGATTATATAATGAATTTTTATCGACTAAAAGAAGTATCGTGCAAGAAAACGGAGTCCGGAGAGCACACGAGGTGCCCACGAGGCAGGGTGGCACGCCCAGGGGGTAGGGCGCGCCTCCCACCCTTGTGGAAGCCTTGTGTCCTTCCCGGACTGCTTCTTATTTTCCTATTTTTCTAAATATTCCAAAACAGAGAAAAATTGCCATTAGAACTATTTTGGAGTCGGTTTACTTACCGTACCACATACCTATTCCTTTTCGGGGTCTGAAATTTTTTGGAAAGTGTCCCTTATGTATTCCTCGGGGTTACAGTTTCGATAATATTAGTTTCAACATTTATAGGATTACCTGAGATATAATGTTTAATTCTTTGACCGTTCACCACCTTTGGATTTGTGCTTTCGAAGTTGTTGTTTTTTATGGCACCGGAACGATAGACCTCCTCCATAACGTAAGGACCTTCCCATTTAGAGAGAAGTTTTCCTGCAAAAAATCTTAAACAAGAGTGGTATAACAATACATAATCTCCTACATTAAACTCACGCTTTTGTATCCTTTTGTCATGCCATCTTTTAACTTTTTCTTTAAACAGTTTGGCATTCTCATAGGCTTGGGTCTCCATTCATCCAGTGAGCTAATGTCAAATAACCTCTTCTCGCCGGCAAGTTTGAAATCATAATTGAGCTCTTTAATAGCCCAATATGCCTTATGTTCTAGTTCGAGAGGTAAGTGACATGCTTTTCCATAAACCATTTTATACGGAGACATACCCATAGATTTTTATATGCAGTTCTATAGGCCCATAATGCATCATCAAGTTTCTTGGACCAATTCTTTCTAGATCTGTTAATAGTCTTTTGCAAAATTAATTTGAGCTCTCTGTTACTCAATTCTACTTGACCACTAGACTGTGGGTGATATGGAGATGCAATTATATGATTAACATCATACTTAGCAAGCATTTTACGAAAGGCACCATGAATAAAATGTGAACCACCATCAGTCATTAAATATCTAGGGACTCCAAACCTCGTGAAAATAACTTCTTTAAGCATCTTAATAGAATTGTTATGATCAACACTACTAGTTGGAATAGCTTCTACCCACTTAGTAACGTAATCAACAACAACTAAAATATGTGTATACCCATTAGAGGAAGGAAAAGGTCCCATATAATCAAAGCCCCAAACATCAAATGGTTCAGTAACAAGTGAATAATTCATAGGCATTTCTTGACGTCTACTAATATTACCAATTCTTTTACATTCATCACAAGATAAGACAAACTTACGGGCATCCTTGAAGGGAGTAGGCTAATAAAAACCGGATTGCAATACCTTATGTGCAGTTCTATCTCCAGCATGGTGTCCTCCATAAGCCTTGGAGTGACACTCGCGTAGGATCTGTTCCTGTTCATGCTCAGGTACACAACGTCTAATAATACCATCTACTCCTTCTTTATAAAGATGTGGGTCATCCCAAAAGTAATGTCTCAAATCATAGAAGAACTTTTTCTTTTGCTGGTATGTGAAACTAGGTGGTATAAATTTAGCAACAATATAATTAGCATAATCAGCATACCATGGAGCAAATTGAGAAGCATTTATGACATTTAATTGTTCATCAGGAAAGCTATCATCAATAGGTAGTGGGTCATCAAGAACATTTTCTAACCTAGACAAGTTGTCTGCAACGGGGTTCTCAGCTCCCTTTCTATCAATAATATGCAAATCAAATTCTTGTAGCAGGAGAACCCATCTAATAAGTCTAGGTTTAGCATCTTTCTTTTTCATAAGGTATTTAATAGCAGCATGATCAGTGTGAATAGTTACTTTAGAATCAACAATATAAGGTCTGAACTTAACACAAGCAAAAACAACTGCTAAAAATTCTTTTTCAGTAGTAGCATAATTTCCCTGGGCATTATCTAGAGTTTTACTAGCATATTGAATAACATTTAATTTCTTATCAACTATGTGCCCTAGAACAACACCTATAGCATAATCACTAGCATCACACATAATTTCAAAGGGTAAATTCCAATCAGGTGGCTGAACAATAGGTGCAGAAATCAATTCTTTCTTAAGTATTTCAAATGCTTCTACGCAATCATCATCAAAGACAAAAGGAATATCTTTTTGTAATAGATTAGTCAGAGGCCGAGAAATTTATGAGAAGTCCTTAATGAACCTCCTATAAAAACCGGCGTGACCGAGGAAGCTTCTTATACCTTTGATGTCCTTGGGACATGACATCTTTTCAATAGCATCAACTTTAGCTTTGTCAACTTCAATACCTCTTTCAGAAATTCTATGCCCCAAGACAATACCTTCATTAACCATAAAGTGGCACTTCTCCCAATTCAAAATGAGATTAGTTTCTTCACATCTCTGCAAAACTCGATCAAGGTTGCTCAAGCAATCATCAAAAGAGGATCCATAAACAGAGAAATCATCCATGAATACCTCACAAATCTTTTCACAGAAGTCAGAGAATATAGCCATCATGCATCTTTGAAAGGTAGCAGGTGCATTACATAAACCAAAAGGCATACATCTATAAGCAAAAGTACCGAAAGGGCAAGTAAAAGTGGTCTTTGCTTGATCATCAGCTGACACAGGTATTTGAGAGAAACCAGAGTAACCATCTAGAAAGCAAAAATGTGTATGTTTGGATAATCTTTCTAGCATTTGATCAATAAAAGGTAAGGGGTAATGATCCTTTTTAGTAGCCTTATTTAATTTGCGGAAATCAATTACCATCCTATAACCTGTAATAATTCTTTGTGGGATCAATTCATCTTTATCATTAGGAACAACTTTAATACCTCCCTTCTTAGGGACACAATGGACATGACTTACCCACTGACTATTAGTAACGGGATAAATTGTTCCTGCCTCAAGGAGCTTTAATATTTCCTTTCTTACCACTTCTTTCATCTTGGGATTCAGTCGTCATTGGTGGTCAATAACTGGTTTGGCGTCCTTCTCCAAATTTATTTTGTGTTGACATAGAGTGGGACTAATGCCCTTAAGATCATCAAGAGTATATCCAATAGCAACACGGTGCTTCTATAGAGTTTTCAATAATTTTTCTTCCTCCTTCTCTGAAAGGTTAGCACTAATAATAATAGGATATATCTTCTTTTCATCAAGATAAGCATATTTAAGAGTATCAGGCAATGGTTTAAGCTCAAACACAGGATCACCCTTGGGTGGAGGAGGATCCCCTAGAATTTCAACAGGCAAATTGTTTCAGAATGGGTCCTTGTTTAAAGAATACTTCATCTATTTCCCTTCTTTCATTCATAAACATATCATTCTCATGGTCTAGCAAATATTGTCCTAAAGGATCATTAGGAGGCACACCAATAGAAGCAAGACCAATAATTTCATCTTTACTAGGCAATTCTTCATCACGGGGTTGTCTACGAAATTTAGAAAAATTAAACTCATGAGACATATCATCCAAACCAATAGTAACAACATCCTTCTTGAAATCTATCTTAGCATTAGCAGTATTCAAGAAGGGTCTACCAAATATAATGGGACAAAAGCTATCTTGAGGGGAACCAAGAACAAGAAAATCAGCAGGATATTTAACCTTCACACACAAGACTTCAACATCTCTAACAATCCCAATTGGTGAAATAGTATCTCTATTAGCAAGCTTAATGGTAACATCAGTACCTTCTATCTCAGCTGGTGCAATATCATGCATAATTTCTTTGTATAAGGAAATAGGTATTGCACTAGCACTAGCACCCATATCACACAAGCCATGATAACAATGATCTCCTATTTTAACAAAAATAACAGGCATGCCTACCACAGGTCTATGTTTATCTTTAGCACCAGGTTTAGCAATTCTAGCAGTCTCATCACAGAAATAAATAACACGCCCATCGATATTATTAGCCAAGAGATCTTTAACAATAGCAATATTAGGTTCAACTTTAACTTGCTCAGGAGGTGTATAAGTTCTAATATTACTTTCACGAACCACAATTGAAGCTTTAGCATGATCCTTTATTCTATCAGGGAAAGGTGGTTTCTCAACATAAGCAGTGGGAACAATAGGATCATCATAAGTGATAGTTTTTTCTTCAACTTTAATAGGTGCAACTGCTTTTGTTTCAATGGGAGGATTATATTTAAACCACTTCTCCTTAGGGAGATCAACATGAGTAGCAAAGGATTCACAGAAAGAAGCTACTATCTCAGAGTCAAGTCCATATTTAGTGCTAAATTTATGGAAAATATCGGTATCCATAAAAGATTTAACACAATCAAACTTAGGTGTTATACCTGACTCCTTACCTTTGTCGAGATCCCAATCTTCAGAGTTGCGTTTAATTCTCTCAAATAAATTCCATTTGAATTCAATAGTCTTCATCATAAAGGAACCAATACAAGAAGTATCGAGCATGGAGCGATTGTTATTAGAAAGCCGAGCATAATTTTTTTGAATAATCATTTCTCTTGAGAGCTCATGATTGGAGCATGAATATAACATTGACTTAAGCCTCCCCCAAGCTTGAGCGATGCTTTCTCCTTCACGAGGCCAAAAATTATATATATAATTACAATCACAATGAACAATATGCATAGGATAAAACTTCCGATGAAATTCCAATTTCAATCGCTTATAGTCCCATGATCCCATATCATCACATAGACTATACCATGTCAATGCATCTCCCTTCAAAGATAAAGGGAAGACCTTCTTCTGGATAACATCATCGGGCATACTTGCAAGCTTAAATAATCAACAAACTTCATCCACATACCACACAGATTAAGTGTAAGTCGGGATGCAATGTTCCATCTCCCGCAAAGGATTAGCTAGCAGTTTCTCTATCATACCCGAAGGAATTTCTAAGTAAACATTTTCATTTTCAGTAGGTCCGGTAGGTTGAGGAGCAACTATTTGCTCTATTGGTCGGGGTGAAGATACCCCGAACAAGCCCCTCAAAGGATTACTTTCATAGTAACAAGTGACAGTAAATTTCAGCACACTATAAATTTTTCCTTACCAAATTTCACCTACCAAAGGCGCTTCACTCCCCGGCAATGGAGCCAGAAAAGAGTCTTGATGACCCACTAGTATAGGGGATCTATCGTAGTCCTTTCGATAAGTAAGAGTATCGAACCCAACGAGGAGCAGAAGGAAATGATAAGCGGTTTTCAGCAAGGTATTCTCTGCAAGCACTGAAATTATCGGTAACAGATAGTTTCGTGATAGGTAATTGGTAATGAGTAACAAGTAACAAGTGTAAATAAAGTGCAGCAAGATGGCCCAATCCTTTTTGTAGCAAAGGACAAGCCTGGACAATTTCTTATATAGAGAAAAGCGCTCCCGAGGACACATGGGAATTATCGCCAAGCTAGTTTTCATCACGTTCATATGATTCGCGTTCGGTACTTTGATAATTTGATATGTGGGTGGACCGGTGCTTGGGTACTGTCCTTACTTGGACAAGCATCCCACTTATTATTAACCCCTATTGCAAGCATCCGCAACTACAACAGAAGTATTAAGGTAAACCTAACCATAGCATGAAACATATGGATCCAAATCAGCCCCTTACGAAGCAACACATAAACTAGGGTTTAAGCTTCTGTCACTCTAGCAACCCATCATCTACTTATTACTTCCCAATGCCTCCCTCTAGGCCCTAACAATGGTGAAGTGTCATGTAGTCGATGTTCACATGACACCACTAGAGGGATAACAACATACATCTCATCAAAATATCGAACGAATACCATATTCACATGACTACTAATAGCAAGACTTCTCCCATGTCCTCAGCAACAAACATAACTACTCACAAAGCATATTCATGTTCATAATCAGAGGGGTATTAATATGCATAATGGATCTGAACATATAATCTTCCACCCAATAAACCAACTAGCATCAACTACAAGGAGTAATCAACACTACTAGCAACCCACAGGTACCAATCTAAAGTTTGGATACAAAGATTGGATACAAGAGATGAACTAGGGTTTGAGATGAGATGGTGCTGGTGAAGATGTTGATGGAGATTGACCCCCTCCCAATGAGAGGATCGTTGGTGATGACGATGGTGATGATTTCCCCCTCCCGGAGGGAAGTGTCCCCGGCAGAACAGCTCTGCCGGAGCCCTAGATTGGTTCCGCCAAGGTTCCACCTCGTGGCGGCGGAGTCTCGTCCCGAAAGCTTGCTTATGATTTTTTTCTCGGACGAAAGACCTCATATAGCAGAAGATGGGCATCAGAGGGCCACCAGGGGGCCCACGAGGCAGGGGGCGCGCCCCCCACCCTTGTGGCTGGTGGGTGGCCCCCCTCTGGTACTTCTTGCGCTCAGTATTTTTTATATATTATGGAAATAACTTCCGTGAAGTTTCAGGACTTTTGGAGCTATGCAGAATAGGTCTCTAATATTTACTCCTTTTCCAGCCCAGAATTCTAGCTGCCGGCATTCTCCCTCTTTATGTAAACCTTGTAAAATAAGGGAGAATAGGCATAAGTATTGTGACATAATGTGTAATAACAACCCATAATGCAATAAATATCGATATAAAAGCATGATGCAAAATGGACGTATCATGCATTCACACGCTTTCAAGCCATACCTCATTACGGGTATATGAAGCTCAAAATGCCTGGGACTAATGGTATTATCACTCTCGCTAGTGATCCGGATATAGCCCTTCGCGCCGAAAACAAAACAGCCTCCCTGGCCCTTAAGGCACTCTCTGAGGCCCTTGCGGCCGAAGAGTTAACTGCGCTACGCTCAACGGTGGATAGGGACGACGTAATCCTCGACAAGCACTCCAAATCCACCTCCTTCAAGCCAGCAGACGAAATAGTCAAATTTCAAGTCCACCCGACGGACCCAAAGAAGATGTTCTCCATTGGTGCACAACTGCACCCGATGGTGGATGCTGCACTACGAGCATTCCTACGCGAGAACTGGGACATATTCGCTTGGCACCCTTCTGATATGCCAGGAATCCCATGCAGGTTGGCTGAGCACAGCCTCAATATATTGAAGGGATACAAGCCAGTTAAGCAAACATCGCGACGCTTTTCTGAACCCAAACAACAAGCTATGGGGGAGGAGCTAGCCAAGCTAATTGACGCCGGATTCGTCAGAGAAATAAAACATCTGGACTGGCTAGCAAACCTGGTGATGGTGCCAAAGAAGGATAAATCATGGCGCTTGTGCGTCAATTTCAAAGACCTCAACAAAGCTTGCTCTAAGGATCCATTCCCCCTCCCCCGCATCGATCAAATTATTGATGTCACTGCAGGACACGACTCACTGTGTTTCCTCGACGCGTATTCCAGATACCATCAAATTACAATGAAGGAATCCGACGAAGCCGCAACAGCATTTATTACCCCATACAGGCCTTTATGCTTCAACACTATGCCCTTTGGGCTCAAAAACATCGGCGCCACCTACCAACACATGATTTAAACATGCCTAGAGAAACAAATCGGCAAGATAGTTGAAGCATATGTGGACGACGTTGTCATCAAGACTAAGCGCGTCGAGTCATTAATGGATTACTTACGTCTCACTCGACAATCTCTAGACATATGACATTAAGCTCAATTCGGAAAATGTGTTTTTGGCGTCCCCTCTAGAAAACTACTGGGCTTAATTGTTTCCAGTAGAGGAATTGAGGCAAATCCAGCCAAAATCCGAGCTTTATCACAACTGGCTACACCAACAGACCTTAAACAGGTGCAAAAACTAGCTGGATGCATGGTAGCTTTAAGCCGCTTTATCTCCAGACTAGGAGAAAAAACATTGCCACTTTACCGGCTTCTCCGATGCACCGATCACTTCGAGTGGACAGATGCAGCAACGGCCGGATTGGAAGAGATAAAGGCTCTTTTAGCAAGCAAACCAATCCTAGCCGCGCCAAGCGTCAGCGAACCAATGTTATTATACATATCTGCAACACACGAGGTGGTGAGCGCAGTACTCATCGTCGAACGAGAGGAGGGCGGACACAAATTCCCGCTCCAGAAGCCAGTATACTACGTATCCACTGTCCTAACTCCATGCAAATCCCGGTACCCCCATTATCGAAAGATAGCATACACGGTCTTCATGGCATCCCGGAAGCTACGACACTATTTCCAAGAGTGCTCGATCGTGGTGTCTTTCAAAGTTCCACTGAACGACATAATAAACAATCACGACACCACGGGCTGGATTGCCAAGTGGGCCATTGAGCTCCTCCCATTTGATATAACATATAAGCCACGCCGGGCCATCAAATCCCAAGTATTGGCAGACTTCGTCGCCGAATGGACAGAAGCCGAACTCCTTAAAGAGTACAATACATATTCCAACTGGGTCATGCACTTCGATGGTTCCAAAATGCTGGCGGGCTTAGGGGCGGACATTGTCTTAACATCCCCCGCCGGAGATACAGTTCAGTACGTACTTCAAATATTATATACAGACTCCAACAATGCAGCCGAATACGAGGCCTTATTGCATGGTCTTGGGATGGTTGTCTCAATGGGCATACAACGCCTGGAAGTGCGCGGGGACTTGAACCTTGCGATATCTCAAATAAATGGACATTTCGATGCCAAGGACCCGAAGATGGTGGCGTACCATAACGCCATTCTCAAAATGTTGACTCGGTTCGAGGGGCTCGAGAAAGTAATCAAGCAGCGGATGTCCTTGCTCGCATCGGCACCAAGCGTGACTCCATCCCACCTAACATCTTTTTGAAAAGGCTTTTCAAGCCATCCGTGTTGTGGCAAGGGGAGAGCGGCAATGTCAGTCCGGATCCGACTATAACCCCAGATTCCGAACATACCAATATCATCGGAGGCTCAGCCACCGAAGTAACACCGTCGACCCATCTTATCATGGCAGTCATTGCCCCATGGACCGAACCCTTCTTAGCCTACCTCAATAGGCGAGAGCTCCCTGAGGATCAGAACGAGGCTCGCTACATTGTTCGGTGTTCGAAAGCCTATAAGGTCCACGAAGGAGAACTCTACAAGAAAAGCGCTACCGGAGTACTTCAAAGATGTATCTCTGAGGAAGAGGGGCGGCAACTCTTGGCTGAGATTCATGCCCGTCTCGGTGGTCACCATGCCGCAGCTTGGGCCCTTGTAAGCAAGGCCTTTCGTATAGGCTTCTATTGGCCGACGGCCCGAGCAGATGCTCAGGACCCTGTCCAACATTGTGTTGGATGCCAACTTTTCGCCAACCAAAGCCACATGCCACCCACTGCTCTACAAACAATCCCCATCACTTGGCCTTTCACGGTCTGGGGCTTGACATGGTTGGACCCCTTAAAGGAGGCAGGCATAAGAAAAAATATTTGCTAGCCATGGTAGATAAGTTCACTAAGTGGATAGAGGCCAAACCAGTTAAAACGGCCGAAGCTGGACCAGTGATAGACTTTATATCGGGCGTTGTGCACCATTACAGTGTCCCACACAGCATCATCACCGACAACGGCTCTAATTTTACAGCCGATGAGGTGAAAGCCTGGTGTGCTAATCTAGGCATTAAGCTCGATTACGCCTCCGTCTATCATCCGCAAACAAACGGTCAAGTCAAATGAGCCAATGGTCTTATTATGAGCGGCATCAAACCCAGGCTAGTGCGGTCTTTGAAACAATTAGACAAGCACTGGGTCGAGGAGCTCGACTCCGTACTCTGGGGGCTGCGGACCACGCCCAATCGCACTACCGGATATACACCTTTCTTCATGGTGTACGGCGCAGAGGCCGTGTTACCCTGCGACATTATTCATGACTCACCTCGAGTGCGCATGTACGAAGAGAGAGAGGCCGAGCTTGATCGCAGGACAACTTAGATGCCCTGGAGGAGGAGCGCGATGTTGCAAAAGCCCATTCCGCATTTTATCAACAACATGCCCGCATATATCAAAGCAGAGAAGTATGTGCCAAGACTTACAATGTTGGCGAACTTGTTCTACGCTTGTCAGAGAAGAAAAAGGACAAACTCAAGCCCAAGTGGGAGGGTCCCTTCATCATTGACGAAGTTCTCACTGGAGGAGTGTGCTGCCTGCATGATGCATCAGACAACCGCCTCGAACCAAACCCCTGGAATGCGGCCAGACTCCGAAGATTCTATGCCTAGCGCCGAACCCTTCGTTTGCTTCCTCCTCCCTATTGTTTACATTATTTTTTTATCCTCTCTTTTCTCCCTCTTTTATTAGCCTTAAAGCTTTCATGCGGCTAAACTATACACCTATGACGTACACATTCTCAAATGTGTACGTCCATTATACCTGGGGGCTTCTTGCACAGAAGCTTATTATCGTTATTTTTCGAGCATCAAGCTCATCACATATGTGTTTTTTCCTCATATGCACCTTTTCTTCGCCCTTATATGCATCGATATGACTTAAGTTTTGGCCAAGCTGGGTTGCCTGGCTCCTGTGCTTATGCCCTACGTTCCCGTTAGTTCGGCTAGGGCATAAAGGGAGCACCTCTGCAATTGTTACTGCCGGGTCATCCAGATGTGTACCTCAGACTGGGTGAAGCCGAAAGCTAGCGGTCTTAAGGGAATATTTGGTCGGCGGACTAAAGATGTTTTACATTTCTTCCACTATGAACCCCCAGATGTTACCTATACTATTGTAACGCCCCGTATGTAACTTGCCATATTTGTATTCCAACTCTTGCCATTTTCGGCACTAAGTTATGATATTCCTCGTGGTTGGGTTTTGTCTTCATTTTGCTTTTTGTCCATGTCATGCATCTCATATCATGTCATCATTTGCATCGCATTTGCATATGTGTTCGTCTCATGCATCCGAGCATTTTCCCCTTTGTCTGTTTTGCATTCCGGCACTCCTACGTCCTCCGGCGTCCCCTTTTGCCTCTTTTCGAGTGCGGGTGTTAAACGTTCTCGGATTGGACCGAGACTTGCCAAGCGGCCTTGGCTCACTACCGGTAGACCGCCTGTCAAGTTTCGTGCCATTTGGAGTTCGTTTGCTACTCCAACGGTTAACCGAGGAACCGTAAAGGCCTCGTGTGTGTTGCAGCCCAACACCCCTCCAAAGTGGCCAAAAACCCATCTAAACCCCATTCGATCACGATCGCGTGGCCGAAAACCGCACCTCATTTGGACTCTCCTAGCTCCCTCTACCTATATAAACCCCCTCTTCCCAAAATTTTGGGCAAAAACCACCCCTAACCCTAGCAATCGCCCATCTCCGCCGCCGGACACGTCCGGTTCCCACCGGACGAGTCGCCGCCGCCGCCCGCAGCCAGTGGCGTGCTGCCACGTGGCCCGTCCGCCGCTCCCGCCGCCGCGGCCCGCCGGGCCCAGGCGCGGCCCGCCAGGCCCGAGTCGCCGCCCCGCCGCCTCCCGCACCCCGCCCGCTGCCGGCGCGCTCCGCCGTCGCTGCGCCCCACGCCTCCGCTGCGCCATCTCCGCCGCCGCCTCGCCCCACGCCTCCACCACGGCCCCGTCCGCCGCCTCCCGCCGGCAACGGCCGCCGCCCACCGCGTCGCCTCGCCGCCGCCCTGCCGCGCCAGCGCCGCCTGGCCGCCGCTCCGCCCCACTCCCGCCTTTCCCGTCGTCGTCGGAGCTCATGGAGCTCCACTCCGGCCGAATCCACCGCGGGGTGGATCAGATCCACCCGCACGGCGAACCAAACGACCTCCCCGCGTCCCGATCCGCTCCGTCCCGGATTCCCCCGTCCCGCGTTGACTTTTCACGGAGGTGATTTATCCACTAACTCCCAGATCTATTACATTTTGTTGCTTCCTTTGCCATGCCATATCTCATCATCCGTAGCTTCGTTTTGCACGTGTGAGATATCAAATTGTTCGTTAGGATGTGCTCTTCATTTCATTCCATTCCATTGCACCATGCTTGTTTGAGTCCATCTTGATGCCTAAAATGCTGTTGCAAGAGTGCTATAAAATGTTAGTTTCTGTTTCTTAACAGATTATGGACATTTGTCATTTTTGCCATGTTTAATGTGTGCCTCCTATGAACTTGAGCCCTACATGTGTTTTGGGCTATGCCATGCCATCTTTACAGGGGTGTATGCCATGTATTTTTGTGATCACTGTGGTGACTAGAACATGCATGCAAAGTAGCTCTCGTCATGTTGCTGATTTCGGGGACTTATAATTCTAATAGTCATTTCCCTGAGGTTATTTTTATGCCATGTATTCATGTTGCTACAGAGTGATCCATGCCTCTTTTGATCATGTTCAGTAAGGATGATTTTGAGATATTGTTATGTTCTATCCATCCATGTCTCTGTTTGCAATTATGGAGTCCCCTAGCATGACTCAATCTTGCTCTACTTTTGCTATAAAATGTTCCTGGCAGATTGTTTACGTGTTAATCAATTTTGCCAAGGTTGTTGTAGTTGATGCATGCATGCTATGAGATTGTTATTGCCATGGTTAGCTTATTGATCATGTCTTCTTGCTGGGTGTATGCTTAGTTTGTCATGCAATGCCTTGTGGTGAGTGCATCGAGCTCGTAAACATGCCTACGTAACTCTGTTTTTGCCATGTCCAGTTTTCTGCTAAGTCTGAATCTGTTAACGAAACTTGCTATGTTTACATGGGTGCCATCATATCATCTGATCCTTTTTGGCTTATGGTCAGTAAGGGACTTTTGTTTTATGCTTTGAGTAGATTCATGCCATGCCTTGTGTTTCTATGTTAAGTTCCTGTAGCTTGTTGATATCTTGCTCTAAACATTGCTTCCTGATGTTAATTCCTGGCATGTTGTTATTTTCACTAAGCTTGTGATGCTGTTATCTTTTGCACTTTTGCCATGCTTGTTTGAATCTGCTCTTGTGTGATTTAGCCGTAGCTCAGTGATAATCTTTTGTCAAGAATCTTGAGTAGATCACTGCCATGTGCTTTTTTGCTATGTTAGAGTGCAGTAGCTTATTTTCTTGTTGCATTTTAGATGGCTTCGTGCTGTTAATCGCAGATTAGTGCCATTATTGTTTTGCTTGACATTTGCAAGCCGTGCATCCGATTCTAGTGATCTTTATATCGATTTTGGCCGAAATCAACTCATCTTTCCAGAGGTGCACTTGGTTTGCCAAGTTGAGGCCTGGTTCAACCTTTTCCTTCCGGAGCACGCATATGCATTGCATATCACATCCCGCATATCATGCCATGTTTTGCATCATGTTGCTTGCGCATTGTACCATGGTTGATCATGGTTCCCTTTTGCTTGTGTTCTTGCTTTGGGTAGAGCCAGGAGACGAGTACGTGATCGAGGAACCTGTTGAGTACGCTTACGAGGATCAAGCTTACATCAACTCGGAGAACTTTGCAGGCAAGATGACCATACCCTCGAAATCACTTCTATCTTTGCTTGCTAGTTGCTCGCTCTATTGCTATGCCTATGCCGCGATACCTACCACATGCTTTATCATGCCTCCCATATTGCCATGTCAAACCTCTAACCCACCTTGTCCTAGCAAACCGTTGTTTGGCTATGTTGCCACTTTGCTCAGCCCCTCTTATAGCGTTGCTAGATGCAGGTGAAGATTGGAGTTTGTTCCTTGTTGGAGCATGTTTATTGTTGGGATATCATTATTATATCTTGTTTACTTTAATGCATCTATATACTTGGAAAAGGGTGGAAGGCTCGGCCTTATGCCTGGTGTTTTGTTCCACTCTTGCCGCCCTAGTTTCCGTCATACCGGTGTTATGTTCCTTGATTTTGCGTTCCTTACGCGGTTAGGTTATAATGGGAACCCCTTGACAGTTCGCCTTGAATAAAACTCCTCCAGCAAGGCCCAACCTTGGTTTTACCATTTGCCACCTAGCCTTTTTCCCTTGGGTTCCGCGGACTCAAGGGTCATCTTTATTTTAAACCCCCGGGCCAGTGCTCCTCTGAGTGTTGGTCCAAACTAGAGCCCCTTGCAGCGCCACCTCGGGGAAACTTGAGGGTTGGTTTTAGTTGTATGGATTGCTTATCCGGTGTGCCCTGAGAACGAGATATATGCAGCTCCTATCGGGATTTATCGGCACATTCGGGTGGCTTTGCTGGTTTTGTTTTACCATTGTGGAGATGTCTTGTAACCGGGATTCCGAGTCTGATCGGGTCGTCCTGGGAGAAGGAATATCCTTCGTTGACCATGAGACCTTGTGATGGGCTAAGTTGGGACTCCCCTGCAGGGTTTTGAACTTTCGAAAGCCGTGCCCGCGGTTATGGGCAAATGGGAATTTGTTAATGTCCGGTTGTAGAGAACTTGAAACTTAACTTAATTTGAAATGAATCAACAACGTGTGTAGCTGTGATGGTCTCTTTTCGGCGGAGTCCAAGAAGAGAACACGGCCTCATGTTATGCTTGAACGTAAGTAGTCCTAGGATCACTTCTTGATCATAGATTCTCGACCGTGCTTTGCCTTCTCTTCTCGCTCTCATTTGCGTATGTTTGCCACCATATATGCTAGTGCTTGCTGCAGCTCCACCTCATACCTTTTCCCTACCCATAAGCTTAAATAGTCTTGATCGTGAGGGTGTGAGATTGCTGAGTCCCCGTGACTCACAGATTACTTCCAAAACCAGATGCAGGTGCCGATGATACCATTCCAGGAGATGCGACTGAACTCAAGTGGGAGTTTGATGAGGACTCAGGACGTTACTATGTTTTCTTTCCAGAAGATCAGTAGTGGAGCCCAGTTGGAGCGATCGGGGATCTTATGCATTTGGGGTTGTCTTTATTTTGGTTCCGTAGTCGGACCTTGATTGTATCTGGATGATGTAGTGCTATATTTATGTATTGTGTGAAGTGACGATTGTAAGCCAACTATGTACCTCTTTCTTATTCAGTACATGGGATGTGTAAAGATTACCCCTCTTGCGACATGCCTACAATGCGGTTATGCCTCTAAGTCGTGGTCCGACACTTGGGAGATATAGCCGCATCGTGGGTGTTACAACTATGATGTTTTCAATCATAGTTCGGACATGCATATTAACGCATGCACACCCAGGGAAAGGAACCCTTAACGGAACTATTCTCTCTGGAAGATGTTTCTTACAATCACAATGTAATATAACATAGCTAGCCGGATACAACTTGTCTGTTCAAGCAACTATGACCCCTATGCCTGGTTTCCACGCATACCCCGGTCTATTTTACTGCTCGAGTATTCGGAAACATTCCGCACCTTCGGGTCCAGAGGTCGAAGTGAAAAGGTCGGCCATGACAATCGTTTTACAATCCGGCTAGGAACAAATATATTAAGGAAAGTTCATAGTCACTTGGACTCAAAAACTTCCACCTCTATACCGGCCAACATGCTATCTAGCTTACAATCCTGCTGGGAATATTTGGCAGCTACTTCTACTTGGTCATATACCAAAATAATGGGAATTTCTTTCCCATCTGACCCTAGAGGTCCGACCCGGGCCATATGATTCAGATCAAGCTTGGTATACCATGTTTTTACCATGACCCAGGCCTAGCGCGCACCTTCCCGGCAGGCTGATATCTTCCATATCGCATACGCTGCAGCGCCCCTTTGAACAGCTCCACGAGCTCCGCCATACCTCCTGGAGGAGAAGTGGATGGCCATAAAGCCTTGGCAACACTACGCATTGCCTGCCGAACTCGCTCGTGTATCTGGGACAGCTCTTGTAGCAGGTCGCCTTGAGATCCGAACATTTCTTCCTCGGGACGACCAGTCAGCATACCTGCAGACATAAATCTGTCAGTTTCGGCCCTTGCCGAATTATAGGGAGGCAAGTTTGAAAAGAATACTGAATATGCCACCTTGTAGCCTCTTATTCTCCTTGACGATGTCAGCTAGTTGGGCTCGAACATCTTTTAGTTCTTCGCCTAGTTGGGTATGAGAGTCCTGCAGCTTGTTCCTCTCATCCCTGACCCACGTCAGCACACGCTCGCCTGCCGCATTTTTTGTTTTGGCCTCTTGTTCACTAGCCTGGGCGTCCTTCACTTTCCCTCTCAGTTGCTCTACTGCTTCTGTTAGCAGAAACACAACAGTGTTAATATAACTGGTGTATGATTATACTTCTTTCTGTTGGGGAGAAACATTACCAGGTGGTGCCCCCTTGGATTTTTCCAATTCGGTGGTAGCCGCAATTAGTTGAGTCTGACATTTTTCCAGCTCTTGAGATAGCAGGCTATTCTTCTCCATAAGTGCCTGATTATACAATGATCCTTAAATCAGTTGTATAACCTGCTTTAAGTCTCGGGGGCTACTGGTGTATGATTATTAAATCTACACTTACCCGCATATCTTTTAGATGCTGGTCCGTGGCTCTGGCAAGCCCATCCCAAGCAGCTCGGATGTACGCATCGGCCGAGCTGAAGGCATCAAATGCCTCCTTTGAAAAGCCGGGGTCATGGAGAGCGGCCCTCCGACGATGATGATTCATGGCGCTCTCCACTTCAGAGTTCACGACGGACATATCGTCCGAATCCTCTGCGGAAGGACAGTTCGGCACCACTCCCGTGCCAGCCCCCGTCCTTAGGGCAGGGTCTGGAACCTGACTAGTGGAGGCACGACCGGTAGGATCCCCGAACATAGTCCGGGGGACACTTTTCCTGATAGAATGCGACAAATGGCATCACGATTTGATGTGGTGATCAAAAGATGTATTCTTGAAAAGACAGCCTTACCTCTTTGATGAGGGTTTTGCCGTATTATCATTTGCCTCCCTCTTCGAAGATGTGCTCGGCGCGGGCACCACTCTCCTTGGAGACGCTTCTGGTGCACGTTGTGACAACGAGCGCCTCCCCTCTGGAACACGAAATAGTGGGTGGGTGAGGCATAATAAGGAAACTCTTTTGAAGAAGGTGTCTTTTAAATTGCTTACATGCGAAGTAGGGAGGAGGCCGGGGTAATCGGCGATGGTGGGTACTTCCGTACCATCATAGCTCGTCTGATAGAATACTCCATCCTCGAGCTCCACAGATATGTCCGGATCTTCTTCGAATCCGGGGTCAAGGTCCCTGTTGTGACCCTCTGGCTGGGGGGCGGGCCTATGGATCCCCTCGATAGCCTTCCGCCATTCTTGTTGCGAGTGGATAGGTTACTGTCCATAAAAAATGATTCAGGGGGAGGAGTAAAATGGTGGGATTGGAGCTTACCCAGCTAGGAGGATTATACATGGAAAATCCATCTCGACATTGGAGACGAGTGAACTCCTCCTTCTCCCCTTTGAACAGTTCGGCCAATATTTTGGCCAAAGCGGCGGGGGTTTTCGGACCCTTCCGACCGCAGCATAAGGTGTCATCTTCCCCATTATAGTGCCACATGGGAAGCCCTCTGTATTGGAGTGGTTGGACCCCCGCACTATGGAGATCGCCATTACCTCAATTATTGATAATCCGGACTGGGCGAGCGTCTTAATCTTGCCCATCAACTGACTGACTTCCGCGCTATCCTCCTCCTCGAGGCTCCAAGGACGCCAGCTGTGGCCTTTCTTCCACGGAGCACTTGAAAATCCGGGGAGACCCATTCAGACCAGGTCAGGAAGAGCGACATCGTCAATATAGAACCATTCGGAAGGCCACTCTTTGGAAGCCTTCTTCGGCATGCCGGACATGTATCCGGTCCCAGCGATATGCCACACTTCGGCTCCCCCCACTTCGAATATTGATCCTCCTTGATTACGAGGGACGAGGCAGAACAGTTTTCTCCATAATTCAAAATGGGCCTCACAGCCCAGGAATAGCTCGCATAGAGCAACATAACCCGTGATGTGCAGGATGGAGGCGGGAGTGAAACTGTGCAGTTGGAGGCCATAATACTCCGAAATTCCTCGAAGGAAGGGATGGATTGGAAATCTGACGCCTCTTAGAAAGAAGGGAACGAAGCATACTCGTTCCCCCTGGACGGATTGGGGAAATTCTTCGCCTAAACCCCACCGTTGAAGGACGTTAATCCTGCTCAGACGGGGACCAGATCCGCGAGAGGAAGAAAGCCCTATTTTTGCAGCTTCGTCAACTGACCGTGAGATACGGAGCATCTCTCCCAATCACCTTTTTCGGAGCCATGGGGACGAGAGGAAGAGCTGGGAGCGCTAGCCATGTTGGAGTGGTTCCTCTTAGCGAGCTCTGAGGATTTTTTTCGCAGGGTGTGGAATGGATCTGAGATCTATTCTCTTTAAATAGGCACCTCTCTTGTATGGTAAGGGTGGTATGTGCAAAAATACCCCGACGTCTCGTATTCGGTCGCCACGTGGAAGCTGAAGTCAGGAAGGCATGGAAGCCGATGGGCGCGACATTGAATGGAAAAGTTGAATACCGCTCTTTAAGTTAGGGACTTTGAAGTAATCGGAGGGGGAACCCGCCTTGCCATGCCGAAGACAATCTGCGCGTTGGACACCTCGTCATTGAAGTCTGGTTCGGGGGCCACTGAGGGAGTCCTGGATTAAGGGGTCCTCGGGCGCCGGCCTGTTGGACATTATCCGGACTATTGGGCCATGAAGATACAAGATAGAAGACTTTTCTCCTGTGTCCAGATAGGACTCTCCTTTACGTAGATGGCAAGCTAGGTGGCTGGATGTACTATTTCCTTTCTATATAACCCACTTTGTACAACCCTAGTTCCCTCCGGTGTCTATATAAACCGGAGGGTTTCGTCCATAGGGACGATCACAATCAGACATGCTAGACTTCTAGGGGTTTAGCCATTACGATCTCGTGGTAGATCAACTCTTGTAACCCCCATACTTATCAATATTAATCTAGCTGGACGTAGGGTTTTACCTCCATCGAGAGGGCCCGAACCTGGGTAAACATTGTGTTCCCTGTCTCCTGTTACCATCAACCTCAGACGCACAGTTCGGGACCCCCTACCCGAGATCCGCCGGTTTTGACACCGACAATGATCCCTCACTAAATTTCAAGGTATAAGTGTTCACCCTGGGTATGCACCGTTGCTACAGTTCGTCGTGCTGAGACACCACGTGATGATCGGGTGTGATAAGCTCTACGTTCAAATACAACGGGTGCAAGCCAGTTTTGCACGTGCAGAATACTCAGGTTAAACTTGACGAGCCTAGCATATGCAGATATGGCCTCGAAACACTGAGACCGAAAGGTCGAACGTGAATCATATAGTATATATGATCAACATAATGATGTTCACCATTGAAAACTACTCCATCTCACGTGATGATCGGACATGGTTTAGTTGATATGGATCACGTGATCATTTAGATGACTAGAGGGATGTCTATCTAAGTAGGAGTTCTTAAGTAATATGATTAATTGAACTTTAATTTATCATGAACTTAGTACCTGATAGTTTTTTGCATGTCTATGTTGTTGTAGATCAATGGCCCGTGCTATCATTCCCTTGAATTTTAATGTGTTCCTAGAGAAAGCTAAGTTGAAAGATGATGGTAGCAACTACATGGACTGGGTCCGTAACTTGAGGATTATCCTCATTACTGCATAGAAGAATTACGTCCTGGAAGCACCACTAGGTGCAAGACCCACTGCAGGAGCAATACCGGACGTTGTGAACGTCTGGCAGAGCAAAACTGATGACTACTTGATAGTTCAGTGTGCCATGCTTTACGACTTAGAATCGGGACTTCAAATATGTCTTGAACGTCATGGAGCATATGAGATGTTCCTGGAGTTGAAGTTAATATTTCAAGCAAATGCCCGAATTGAGATATATGAAGTCTCCAATAAGTTCTATAGCTGCAAAATGGAGGAGAATAGTTCTGTCAGTGAACATATACTCAGCATGTCTGGGTACCACAACCACTTGACTCAACTGGGAGTTAATCTTCCCGATGATAGTGTCATTGACAGAGTTCTTCAATCATTACCACCAAGCTACAAAAGCTTCGTGATGAACTATAATATGCAAGGGATGGATAAGACAATTCCCGAGCTCTTCGCGATGCTAAAGGCCGCGGAGGTAGAAATCAAGAAGGAGCATCAAGTGTTGATGGTTAACAAGACCACTAGTTTCAAGAAAAAGGGCAAAGGGAAGAAGGGGAACTCCAAGAAGAACGGCAAGCAAGTTGCTGCTCAAGTGAAGAAGCCCAAGTCTGAACCTAAGCCTGAGACTGAGTGCTTCTACTGCAAAGGGACTAGTCACTGGAAGCGGAACTGCCTCAAGTATTTGGCGGATAAGAAGGATGACAAAGTGAAAGGTATATTTGATATACATGTTATTGATGTGTACCTTACTAATGCTCTAGAGCGTGGTTGAAAGCAAGCGTGAGGAATTCCGCAACCTGAAGCAAGGCTCTATGTCTGTCTATGACTACAACAAGTTGTTTCAGAAGCTCACCCGCTTTGCTAAGCAGGACGTCCCTGATGAGAAGAGCATGATATACCAGTTCAGGGGTGGTCTCAGAGAAGAAATCCAGCTAGCTATTGTTCTCTTTGAGCCCTTGAGGTACAATGAGTTCTACAACATGGCATTGAAGCAAGAGGCTGCTCAACTGAAGTGTGATGCTTCCAAGAAGCGAGTCAGAGATGCTACTCCTTCTTCCCCTACTCAAGTGGCTAAGCAGCATAAGTATTGGCTTCCTCCTCCTCCGTTCCGTCAGCCGTATCAACTGAAGAGCAAAGGTGGCAGTGGATCTTCCCACCCACCCAACCCTGGCTTTCAGAACAAGACTTCGTCTCAAGCTTCAAGATCGAGTGCTCCGTATCACCGTCCGCTTTCAGAGGTCACGTGCAACAAGTGCCAACAAAAGGGTCACTATGCCAACAAATGCTTCAATCAGAGGCGTCTCCCTCCTCCTCCTCCTCCTGTGAGATCGGCAAGTACAGCTATGGTCAAGCATAACCCCAAGTCCGCCAAGGTCAACTTGATGAATGCAACTCAGGCAGAGGACTCGTCAGATGTCATCATGGGTAACCTTCCTGTTAACGATATTCCTGCAAAAGTTCTTTTTGACACTGGTGCATCACATTGTTTCATCTCGAGACCATTTGTTTCTAAGCATGAGTTGCCTTTACAAGATTTGCCTAGTCAGTTATCCGTTGTTTCTCCGGGTAAATTCATGAATGCAAGCGCTATGGCCCCGGATGTTACTATCATGTTGGGCGACTACAAGTTTCTTTCTTCCCCAATGGTCCTTGGCAACTCGGATATTGATCTTATTCTCGGAATGGATTGGCTTTCTAAGCACAAGGCTCAGCTTGATTG